>NC_056733.1:579612972-579737972 GCF_019279795.1 Protopterus annectens | reverse complement strand
CGTTACACCAAGGGGTTTAAGGATTGACAAACTGCCAGCCTATAAGTTTTCTGAAGATGAGAGTGAGTTTCTGGATGAATGGAAGGCAGCTTCACTACAGTGCACACTTTCCTGGCTCAAAATTTTGATAAAGCGTAATCGGAGGTTTCTTGGACTGATCCAATCGCAAATCATGGAGGGTGAGGCAACTTTATCAAATGAGATTTCCAACACTGTTTTCAGTTCAGCTATCAAGGATATCAATGTAGAAGTATTGAAAGTAGAACGTGACGTGGTTGCCAGAAAAAAGAAGAAGCTTAATAGAGATGTTGGCGACTTCAGGAATAATTTGATTTATTCCTGGCAGAGGAAGCGTCAAAATGGTTCGGTCCGAAATAAAACTGCTGATGGGAGGTCACGTAACAGCCGAGACTCCTCTGCTTCTTCGTCCGATACTGTGGGAAGTAAGAAAAGTGTTTCATTCGAAAGAGTGGACATTGTAGCTGATAATGACGAAACTATTGACACAGAAGAACAGGGCAGATGGAATTTTCGACAAGGCTCAAAACGGAAGTCACGGCAGAAGGGCCGTAACCGGAGGTACTGATTATGTGAATGATACACAGTATTTGTGTTCTGCTTTCCAAAAGGACTGTGTGAATGTCCGTACGGACTTTGTTTTCACTAATACTGTTTTCTCACACACTGTTAACTTAAGTGATTTTGTACCTAATTGTGATATGCTAGCTGTTTTAGACAAAGGCAGCAAGTTTGTTCCTACTAGAATACCTGCCATCTCAGATTTACTTTTGGATGTAAAGCGCTTTTGCAGAAAACTTCATTTAAAATTGTTTTTTGATTCTAAAAAATCTTTGATGCATGTAGAAACTGATACTTTTGTGGAAGGGTCTAGTGTCAGACCATGCTCAAGTGCTGATTCAACTGAGGTTAACACTGACAGTAATTTATTACATGATTCTGTTAATGTGTCCTTCTTGGATGATTCTTTGATGAATGTATCCATTTATGACTATGAATGTGAAGTTGACAGTCATGTATCAAGTAATTTAGATTATGTTAGCAGTGTTGATTCTATTACAAATGATTCAGTACAGATGGAACGTTTTTATACTGGTTATGGCAAACTTACAATTCCATTATTGCCAACTTATAGCTCATTTAATCCACCAAAAAATTGTTCCATTTTGAGAGTTTTTGAAAACGTTCTTTGTAAGAAAGTGGAACTTGAATATGCTTCATTTTTAAAGCAATATATGGTATACAATCTCACTAAAGCTGAATGGCTGGCTTTAAAGAGCATGAAAAGTGTGTGTGACAAATACATATTCTGTACGGCCGACAAAGGGGGTAATTGGGTCATTATGGAAAGAACTAATTTTCTTAAAATGAATTATGACCTTTTGTGTGATGATTATACTTATGTGGAGCTTTCTCACAATCCGGTCAATGAGTATAATTCATTACTAATGGATCTTTTGGAAAGGGGTGAAAGGTTGGGCTTTTTAAGTGATAAAGATGTTAAAAGATTATTTATTACTAATCCTAAAGACCCGAATTTCTATGCCCTGCCCAAAATTCATAAAAACTTGTTAGACCCCCCTGGTCGCCCAATAGTATCCTGTTGTGGCGGCTTTTTGGAACACATAGGTATACTATTAGATAGTATACTGAAACCAGAATTAAAAAATGTCATCTCACACATTAGTAACACAAATCAATACTGTGAATTGGTAAAGGATTTCAAATGGGACAAAACTTTCTACTGGGCAACTGTTGACGTAAAGGCACTTTATACTAGCATTAAAACCAGATTTGGTTTGGAAGCCATTAACAAAATTTTGGGGGAGGGACCTCGCACTTCTTTCATCATTGTATTATTGGAATTTGCACTTACTCACAACTATTTTCTTTTTGAAAATAAAGTTTTTTTACAAAAGGAGGGAACGGCCATGGGGGCTAATTTTGCCCCCACTTATGCCATTCTCTTCATGTCTTATTTTGAAAATAGTGTTTTGTATACTTTAGATTTTTTTCACAAGAATGTTATTTTATATCGCAGATATATTGATGATTTGATCTTTGTTTGTAAGGGAAAAATTTCAGATTTTGAGGTTTTTGTGGACCAACTCCATCAAAACAAATTTGGTCTTGAATTTACATTTACTGTCAACACACAAACAATCCAATTTTTGGATATTTTATTGTATGTGGATGAAAAGGAAAATGTACAATTCAGGCCCTTCAGAAAGGATACTGCTTCTAATAATTTCTTATATGCCACCAGTGCACATCCTGTTCATTTAATTGAGGCACTTCCTTTTGGCGAATTCAAACGTATCAAAGAACATACTTCAGATAGTACAGAATGGAGGGCAGAATTTTTGAATATCAAAAGTAGACTTCTAGCTAGAGGTTACTCTAGAAGTATTATAGAAGGAAGTCTTGATAGGTTGTTTGATTCTAATATACATAAAAACAAACCTAATAAAGTAAAAAGTCAAAATTCTAGTGAAATTATTTGTAACAAAAATGATAATATATTTTTTGTCACAAAATTTTCTCCTTTTTCCTCACATTTGAAGTATATTGTTGACTTTTTGTGGCCCATAATTTGTCATAATGAGGAAATAGGTCATTTATTCCCTAACTATGTGTCGTTCTCCTATGGAAGGTACCCAAACCTCAAAGAAATTTTGAAATTCAAGTTTGGGAATGCTAATTTTTGTGTGAACAAAGTGGGTATGTCAAGCTGTGGCAAATGTAAAATTTGCCCCAAGGTCAGAAATTTGGCTGGTAGTGTGATTAATGGCGTTAAATATGTCGCCCATGATGAATTTAATTGTAAATCCTGTGGTGTGGTATATATACTTGGTTGTGGTTGTGAACCACCCAAATATTATATCGGTCAAACTAAACGCCAACTTAAAATACGGGTTCTAGAACACATGGGTGATATACGCAATGTTAGATTGGACAGTCCCATTTCAGAACACTTCAATACATTTCACAAAGGATGTATGGATTCCTTAATTTTTTGTGCTTTAGCCAAACCAAAATGTGTGAATGGTATAAATTATTTACAAAACTTATTAAAGCTGGAGAGTGAATTCATCTTGAAATTTGGCACTTTGAAACCCAGGGGTATGAATTTGGAGGTTAATCTCACAATTTAATAATATTTAATGTTCTTTATTGTTCTAAAGTGTTAGTTGCAATATATTGTCTATTTTACAAATATTTAAAATTTTCACATATATATCTATTTGTATTTAGATGCAATTGTCACTTATATTTCTTTGGAAAGGTCTCTTTAATTTTTCTATGTAAATTGTGGTAATTTCCTTAAATTAATTATGCTAATTGATTAATTACTTTATGCACAGTATAAATAGATGAAACCTGTGATTGTAACTTATTCCTTTGAAGGCATTCTGCCGAGGTACCGGAATAAAGTGTTGCTGTGTTCCAGTTTTCGTGGTTTTTCAGTTTTCCTTGGTTTCATGGTTTTTCCTGCACATCTTGACTTGGCAATATTTGCCCTCTCTTCCTAGCAAAAGCACTCCAAATCTGTCAGATTGTGAGGGCATCTCTTGTGCACAGCCCTCTTCAGGTCACCCTGCAGATTTCCTATTGGATTTAGGTCTGAGCTATGGCTGGGTCATTCCAAAACTTTAATTTTCTTCTGGTGAAGCCATTCTTTTATTGATTTGGATTTATGCTTGGGGTCATTGTCATGTTGAAAGGTGAAATTCCTCTTCTTCTTCAGCTTTCTAGCAGACGCCTGAAGGTTTTGGGCCAAAAGTAACTGGTATTTGGAACTGTTCATAATTCCCTCCACCTTGACTAAAGCCCCAGTTCCAGCTGAAGTAAAGCAACCCCAAAGCATGATACTGCCACCACCATGCTTCACCACGGGGATGGTGCTCCTTTGGTGATGCAAAGTGTTGTTTTTGCACCAAATGTACCTTTTGGAATTGTAGCCAGAAAGTACAACCTTGGTCTCATCAGACCATAACACATTTTCCCACATGCTTTTGGGAGGCTTGATGCATTGTTTTGCAAAATTTAGTTGGGCCTGAATGTTTTTCTGTGTAAGAAAAGGCTTCTGCCTTGCAACCCTACCCCATAGCCCAGACATATGGAGAATACAGGAGATTGTTGTCACATGTAGTACACAACCAGTACTTGCCAGAAATTTCTGCAGCTCCTTCAGTGTTAATGTAGGTCTCTTAGCAGCCTCCCTGACCACTTTTGATCATGTCTTTTCATCAACTTTGGTGGGATGTCCAGTTCTTTGCAATGTCACTGTTGTCCCATATTTTCTCCACTTTTTCATGACTGCCCTCACTGTGTTCCATGGTATATTCAATGCTGTGGAAAATTTTTTGTACCCTTCTCCTGACTGATACCTTTCAACAATGAGATCCCTTTGATGCTTTGTAAGCTCCCTGAGAACCATGGCTTTTGCTGTAGCAGGCAACTGAGTAAATATCACAAAAATCCTACTAGGACAGCTGAACTTTATTTGGGGCTAATCAGAGTCTCTTTAATTGACGGCAAGTGTGTACCCAAGAAGACTGAATGCTGTAATTAAATCAAAAGGTGCTTCAGCAAAGTATTAGTTTAAGGGTGTGCACTCTTATGCAACCAGCTTATTGTATGTTTTTATTTTTTATATTTTTTCCCCTTGTTTTTTAATTGAGTTGTACAGGTTATAAGTCACATTAAAGGTAAGACAAGTTTTGAAATGATTTATTATGGTCTCACTTTTACAAAAACCTGGCATTTTATGTGTGTGTGTGTGTTTTAGTTATTTAATATTTGTTTACTGGGAAAGTCCGATTTGGAACAAAGCCAATTTTCAGCCAAGACATGGGGAGAAATGCTCCAAATACATGTCTTTGTGACGTGGGAGGAAACACACTCAAACGCAGGGAGGACATGCAGTCTCCACACAGAAGACACTCCAGCCAAGAAAAGAACCAGGGAACCTCTTGCTGTGAGGTGACAACACTATCACTGCACCACTGTGCCATCCATGTGTGTGTATGTATGTATGTATATATGTGTATGTGCGTGTATGTGTATGTATGTATATATTTATTTATATATGTATATATATATATATATATATATATATATATATATATATGTGTGTGTGTGTGTGTGTGTGTGTGTATATATATATATATATATATATATATATAGAGAGAGAGAGAGAGAGAGAGATAAATATATTTATATAAAAGCAAATCCAGTTGCAATAAGAAGAAAAAAATAAATACAATAAAAACTTCTTGTACCAGGATAGACAGAAAAAGCAGAACCTGTGTTGAGCACTTTCCTTCTGTATTTGTACCAAGAACTTCTTCAGAAAAAACATTGCAATGGTAATGCAGTGTACAAGTCAATATATACTGTTTTAGGTACAATTAAATCCACATATAAAAAAACTGACTTGTCTTAGTTTTAAAAGAAAAACTACTACCAGTGTGCAAACCTTATCATAAGTAATAAAAGGTAATAAAATTCAAACAAACCCAAAACAAGGCAGAACAAAGGTTAAAGGCAGGAAGGTTGCTCATGAGTTACTTGAGTCAACATAGTCCACATTTCATGTTAAGTGTTTCATTAAGCCCAGGGAAAGATTGCCACTTCAGTTCACTTACTACCAGCAAAGTATCAATATCCCCATAAAAAAAATCAAGTTGTTTAAGCACTATGAATGTAAAATTTTGGAAGTTTGTGCAGTATAAACTATGCTTGCTTAATGAATTTTGCAAGTCCTTGTTTCGGATGGCTGCACAGTGCTCTTTTATTCTACTAGAGAGTCTTCAAGAGGTTTTACCTATGTAGAAACTATTGCAAATGTCACAAACTCCAACATAAACTACATTTGTGCTATGGCAATCAAAAAAAAAAATATGTGGTATGCTACTTTAAAATTACAGTGTTGTAAAACAAACTCTGAACCTAATGCGAAGATAATTACAAACAACACAAGAGCCGCATGTGAGCATGCCTGGTGTCTTATCAACATTAACCTTCTGTTCAAGTAAAAAAGGTTGGTTTGAGTGTTCAAAAAAAATGCATAATGACTTCATTCTTTTGTGGGAGAAAGTAGGCACATCTCACAGAATAGCGGCAATATCTCTGCTGCTTCTAATAATTTCCCATTTCCTAGAAATAATGTTCAGAATCAGTTTTAGGTCCAAACTAATTGGAAGTGGGAAGCTGAGGGTGCATTCCAAGTCATTGTTTTGATAGGTTGGGGGGGGTTGGTTCCTACCAGTATTCTGATTGGGTGCTTTAGGGGATTGATCCAAAAATGTTTGATAGTTGGATATTTGCTATGTAGCATGTAATAGTATTGGTCTGAATTAGGTCTTCTTGATTCGCAAACTTTGGTGAAAATATTATCCAGTAAAGGCTTTGGGTAATTTCTGTCTGTGAATAGGCTAATCAGGAAGCAGCTTTCTTTGTAGAAAATGTTATATTTCATGATAATGCAGGAATATCTAATGAATTGACTTCTTGCAATATTCCTCTTCATGAAAAGTGGGTGCTGGCTGTTAAAGTCCAAATAATTGTTCCTGAATGTTTCCTTACAGAAAATATTGGAATCCCAATGTAGCAAGTTAGTGCTGAGGGTAATTTCATTGCCTAAGCATTGCACAACAGAGCCACAGCCTGTGATTTTAAAACTGAGAAACGAAATCCTGTTGGACAGGGAGTGAATAAATGTGTCAAGTTCTTGGTATGAACTCTGCCACACAAAAAATAATTCATCAGTATAACATCTGTATAGTCTGGTATTTTAAAACCCAGATAGATGAACAAGTGTGTTTATTTCCCACAAACTAAGAACAAGATTGGCATATGCAGGGGTCATTTTAGAGCCCATCGCCACTGCCTTAACCTGCTGATAACACCATTAAAATGGAAAAAGTTCCCATGAAGCCCCTTAGAAATCAAAGCACAAATGGTGTCAATCTTTTCTGCAGGAAACACAGACTGTTTTAGCAGAAATGATGTTAAGTATTCCAAACCTTCAGTATGTGAAATATTTGTATAGAGAAATTCAATGTTAAACGTCACTAACATTCTGTCAGCATTTGTAGGTTGGTGTAGAAAGAGATTATTTAAAAATGCCCAGGAGTACTTTAAAAAGAACAGGGTGGCTTGGACTATCGGGTTTAACAGTGAGTCATTGAACTCAGAAATTTTTTCTGTTTTAGTCCTTTTGTTGGACACACTGTGCCTGAAAGGAGGATTGGTGGCATCCCTATGCATTTTTGGAATACGAAAAAACTTCCCTAGACTAGGGTTAGGCATGTACATGCATTGAAACTCAACAAAAGTAATTAAATTCTCCCTTTCCAATGATTTAAGCAGCTTGTGCATGCCAACAAAGTTACATGAGAATATTTTGAGGTCCACAAAACTATAGTACTCATTATTCACAAGGTCTGCCTCAACTCGCTGATGTAACGAACCTGTTCCATGAGGACTATCCCCGTCACCTTATCAGCCCTCATTATACGTAGACTTTTATCCCTTTCTAGCTCATGAAGTGCTGTCAGTTCAGTTGGAGTCAGGTTAAACCATCTAACACTGTTTTTTTTTTGTTTGTTTTATTTTTGGAGTAAGTCTCACAGGTCATGCTTACATATTTTTGGAAATTCTGGAGTATATTGTATAGGGGGGTTGTAAACACTTTTCCTTTTTAAGGGTCTTATTTATCAAAGTGTTATTTGCGGTGTCATCAAACATATCATTTCATGTATAATTTTTTCCTGATGGCTTGTCAGAAACATCATCCAAAAGAATTCAAAAGTTCATCTTTCTCAGATACGTCCGCAGGTCCAGTAAAATGTTGGATAAACAAGCATGCTGCACTGGGATAAAAGTGAATCCTCAGTTTAAAATAGTAAGTTATTCACTTGGGAAGACTCTGTTAAAAACTGCTGAGCTGGGAGCTGTAGAAACTGCAGAAACGTCAGGGTTTATTGCTGTTGAGCATTCCTTCTTCCCCCTGCACGACCCCTCCCTGTCATTGTCTGTCCTCTGCCTCTTGGCATCTGTCCAGTATTCATTCATTCTCTCGCATTCTTTCGTCTGCTTGATCTCTCCCAGGCTCATGTGGGGAAGGGGACAAAAAAGGACCATTTTGATTCCCAGATACCAGACTGTTTTGGAATTCCAGCCTAATATCTGAAGCGTTTGGGAGAGCATGTAAAGCATTAATGTCATTGTTAGTATGAAGAGGAAGAATGGTTGTAACAGGTGGAGCAGGTGTTCCGGTCGCTGCTGCAGAAAAACCTTGTTGTGGAATCCTAAAACCTGAATTAAAACTGAACTTCTTATGTTGTTCATCCTTAACCTATTGGTTTTGGTATTGAAAAATGTCCCTTTGTAACTTTTGTTTTTTACGGTGGATTAAAGTTGCAACATGTCTCGTGATCCTTGGAGAAATCCCAGAAAGAATATGTTGGTGTTGTTGAATAACCAAATGCAAATCAGAAATTTCTTTCTTGAGGTCTTCCAGTTTAGCTACATTATTATTGATCAGGTCATGCAGAACTTAAATGTTAATGTTAAGTGTTTCATTAAGCCCAGGGAAAGAATCAGCCCCAAGCAATAGTTGCCACTTCAGTTCACATATTTCCAGCAAAGTACCAATATCCCAGTAACAAACATTAAGTTGTTCAAGCACTATGAATGTAAATTTTGGAAGTTTGTGCAGCATAAACTATACTTGCTTAATGCGTTTTGTACGTTATTGTTTCGGTTAGCTGCACAGTGGTCTTTTATTCTACTAGAATGTCTTTGAGAGGTTTTACCGGTGTAGAAACTATTGCAAGTGTCACAAACCCCAGCATAAACTACATTTGTGCTATGGCAATCAAAAAATCTGCAGTATGCTATTTTAAAATTACAGTGTTGGAAAACAAACTCTGAACCTATGCAAATATAATTACAAACAAAACAAGAACTGCATGTGAACATGCCTGGTGTCTTATCAGCATTAACATTCTGTTCAAGTAAAAAAGGCTGATCTGAGTGTTCAGAAGAAACGCATAATGACTTAATTCTTTTGTGGGAGAAAGTAAGTGCATCTCCCAGAATAGCAGCAATATCTCTGCTGCTTCTAATAATTTTCCAATTCCTAGAAATAATGTTCTGAATCCATTTTAGGTCCAAACTAATTGGAAGTGGGAAGCTGAGTGTGTTCTAACCCATTGTTTTGATAGTTTACAGGTTTTTTCCCTACTAATATTCTGATTGGGTGCGAAGTTGCTTCCTGATTAGCTTATTCACAGATAGAAATTACCTGAAGCCTTTACTGGAAATATTTTCACTGAAGTTTGTGAATCAAGAAAGTCTAAATTTAGACTAATACTAATGCATGTTTTATGGCAAACATCCAACCATCAAACATTTTTGGACCAATCCCCTCAAGCAGACATGTGTATGTATGCAGTCATGTATCTGCAGATAATAATACCAATGCATGGTTTATGGCAAACATCCAACTATCAGACATTTTTGGACTGATCCCCTGAAGCAGCCATGTACATGTATGTAGACATGTTATCTGTAGATAATTTGTGTTTACTTGTACTTTTGGAGCAGTTGGAATGCTTCATTTGCAGCTGGTTTCATCTTTGGTTTCTTCTTTTGTGTAATTGCTTTTTTGGCTACTAACAAACTTAATAAGGCCTCACTATGTCTCAAGAGATTTATACCTAAACAAAGTCAGTTATATCACCTAATTAATGTATTATGTCCCCCCACAGCTGTGTCAATACATTCTTTAGGAAGTCCTTAAATTTGGATAACTTCATATATTCCCAGAAAATGTGTTCCCAGTTCCCCCTGCATATTTCTAACATCTGTTGACCACATGAGGAAAAAACCTCTCTGAAGCCTACTTGAAAGTATTAAAGTAACTTTGTAAACATCTTCATGCAAATATCCTAACTCGTCTGGACTTCATAGTATACCCAGGGGTCTCTTACAAATTTACTCCCATTGCTCTTTTGTAAATTGACATTCTAAGCTTCTCTGATGGATTTATGTAATTATTGTGTATCAGTTTATGTTCTACTAATTATTCTCTTTCCTAATAGCACCTTGTGTTTTTTCTAAACATCTTTATTAAAATCATCTCACTTTGAATGCAAGCGCACAAGCATCAGTAGAAAAGAAAATACATAGTAACATTTTCTGTTATTTTATGCACTATAGATATTTTCTTTTTAACAGTTTTCATTCACTCAGACATTATACAGTTTGGTCATTTCCTGCCTTCTGTTAATCCTCACTTCTCCTGAACATTATTCTGCATGTATTTTCCTTACAAATTCCATTTACTTATATTTTATTTGCTCCTTCTGTTTTGTAAAGATTCATACTCCAGTTCTTTTATCTCTCTTACAATATGCAACAATTGAATTTTAGATTTTGATTTCCATTTTATAGATTTTATGGCAGCCAATAGCCTTAAACGTAGGCAAGCCTTATTATATCTAGTTAATTCCTGTATCCCAGCTCAAAATAATAATTTCCTTCATATAACAATTTGCTTCTCCAATATTTCAGAGTACTCTCGGGGAAGGACTTCCAAGATGGCTGATCAACAGCTTAATTTCAGCTCTCCCAGTGTGAAAAAAGAAACTGAGAAATGTGAGCTAGTAGGTCTGCCAGCTTGAGCAAAATTCAATTACTGGCTAGTAAGTACACTGCCTCGGTGCCAGTGAAGAAAAAAATAGAGAACCTGTAAGAAATTCAACTGGAAAAGGTGAAAAGAAAACACTAACTGGAAAGACTCCTGCAGCTGTTCTGCAAAAAGCAGTTCAAGCTCCAGCTTTGGTGCAACACATAACTTCCAGTAATTCAGAGGAAAATAAATCAAATGTACTTAGAGGTGATTAAAATAAATCAAACACTGAAGGACTATATCAACTCAAAAGGCAAAAAAATATAATATTTAATTAGCTACTTACATGAACTAATAAAACTGTAAAAATCAGAGGTCGGAACGAAGAAAAGGCTGGCTGAGTATGAGACCTATCAAGAAGAGCTCTTTCAAAAAATGGTAAAGTTAGAGATTTTCTGCTCTACCGGAGAAAACAGAAAGGACAGGCTATATTAATTTTATGAAAGCACAAATAAGCAACTGGACTGGTATTCCACAGCAGGATTTGCTAATTGAAAGGGCACATAGAATCTATGCTCCAAACATGCAATGCAGAATAATGTTTAGGAGGAGGAAAGATTTTTAAGGGAATGCAGAAACTAAGCAATTTATGAATGTTGGACTTCTGACAGCTATACAAAAGAACATATGTGATGTATAATGTATGTAACTGGAAACATGTTGATGTGGTTTGTTTTCTTTTATTTTATTGTATGTTTGCCTATGTCTTAAGTGATAATTTAATAAATGTGTTAAAAATGACTGTGTTAGACTTGATCTGCCTTTTGAGTTGTTTGTTTAGATTGATGGGGAGAGCTTTTATCCTGCTTGGGTTTTGTACTTCCTAATTGTTAAGACTTTCTACTTTTTGTTGCACAACCTATTGATGTTTGGATATAGCCAGGGTGGATTGTTTTTTAAGTTTGTTTTGAGCTTATTTCTGTTTCTATGCATCTATTTTATGATTATACGGGGTTTCTGCAAACAATACTGCATAGGCAGTTGTGTTACTAGGGTTTGTGGGGCTTGAAATTTTGCCATGTTATCACTTAATATTTGGAAGTTTGCCTTAGAATAGTTTCTAAATGCTACAGGGTTAGCTGGGGTCCTGCGTTTGATTTTTGTTTCATAGGAGACAGCTTTATGATCAACCTTACTAGAAATGACATTACATTGGGGGGGGGGGTGCAGTGTTATCCGTGTTTGAGAGTACCAAGTCCAGTATGTTTGCATTCCTAGTGGGCATAGGGATTACCTGGACTAGGATGCTTGTCTACAAAGTCTAAGAATCTCTGGCCTTGCAAGTTTGGGGTTGTATATGATTCCCAGTTTATAGTGGGTTAGTGAAAATCACCCATGAATATGGTATTGGGTTGAATGGTGAGTGTTTCCAGTAAGTTTAAGTACAAGCTATGTAATTCCTGGGTCATAATGGGTGTTCTACAACTTGCAAGGATATGGTATGGGACTTTAACTATGGTAATTTGGACATGGAGAAGCTCATGTACATCTTCCTGTTTGACCAACCTTGTGATGAATTTATTCATGTAGATCGAGACACTTCCACCATTAGTCCCTGCCTGTGCAGAAGCTGGCCTAAATGTGTAGAAGGCATTGTAGCCCTGCACTACTGCAATGCTGTTTGCAGCTTTAAATCATGTCTCATTAACTGCATAGTGGAAGGAGTGGAGTTTTAGTTTAGGCTCCCCACATTGAGCAGTAACACATTTAGAATCCCTTGAGTTGGTTTTGCTATGTCATAAGGTTTTTCAGTTTGGCATTACCTAAAAAAGGCACTATGGGAGGGGACAATATTTTAGCCAATATTCGAAAGCCTAGAGGAAACACATGCAGACAGTCCTTGGAAAAGCGGTGTGGTCTGTTGACCATACCCTCCCTTGCTGACAAACACTGAATGACACCGGAAGTTAAGTCAGTTGTTAAAATCAATCATCTGCTGTTCATATTGTGGCAGTATCCTTGTTGAAATGCTCCTTGCTAGGTTCATACCACCCTGAGGCACACAGTCTGAGAACTCCATAATGTCTCTCTCCATATCATCCAGGGAGGTATATCTCAAGTCATTTACACCCACATGGGCTATGGCTGATTTATACTGGTACTTGTGGTCCAGTGATGTGAGTGCATGTGTGATCTACTGGATTCCTTCCCCTGATAGACAATGGGCTATGACTTTTGTCTTACTCAGCCTGGTGAGTGGAACATCTATGTCTCTCTCAATGGAGTCTCCTATGACTAAAATATGTGGTTGTGTGGTAGATTGCCATACAGGCTTTCAAGCTCAGATTCCGTGATGTGTTGCTGTATATGTTATGATGGGTGCTGTTTTGCTAACTTGTTTTGGGGGTTGCTGTGGATATTTATTGAAGGTCCATTGTCCGAAGATGTTTGGGCATTTGGGAAGATTACTTTTAAGTGCCTCAGCATATGTGGGTCTGTGGGTCTGATCCATGCTGTGTATAGTGGGTGTAGTGTGTGCATTTCTGACATGGGTGGTATTATGAGTGCTTGTATGTGAGAGCTGGACTTCCAATGACATTGTGTAAATACATCTATTACATACCTTATCAGTTTAAGAATAATTTGGCTGTCAGTAAACATAAGGCAATTGCTGCATTGCCTCAGGATACTCATATCTCCCAAGTTCACGTCCGTTGTCAGTGGCCCTCTTTAGGTAATCAGTAGGTTGTTGCAGAAGTGTAGAGTAGTAATGGGAGTTATCTACTTCAAAACACATGGAGAAATGCTTGTCCCTGCACAAAGTAGTTTGCACATCCGAGTAAAAGGGAAGTCTGAATGGTGGTTTTATAAGGAAAATATAAATTCAAGGTGCCTGTGTCTATAAAGGAACTGCTAAAAAAACACTGTATGATGCTAAGCTCCATGCAAATACAATGCATTTATAGATGCTCAAAACAACCAGTAAACAAGTAAAATTGCCCCTGTCCAAATACAACTAACACCATATAAGATTTCATAAGCGATTTACAGCACAGAATTCAACCAGGCTACCCTCCACTTCCACTGGAGAGCAGCACTAACCCTTCCAGGCTCCTAAAATCACAAAATAGACCTGAAGTGCAGCAAGTAGCCAACGTAAACAATAAAACTGCCTGAAATCCAGGAAATGATGCAATTCAACTTTATTTCAAACAGCAGACACAGCAAGAAGGCAGAAGTGCAGAAAAAAACAATCATATCTTCATAAATATGGGAATTGCTGAACCAGTTCATGTGTGGTTACATATTTTGCTGTTATAACCTTTGTTTCATCTGCATTTATTTAATATCCCCAAAAGACTTGAAACTGTCTCAAAATATTCCAAAACACCAAAATGTCATTTTCTGTGAAATCAAAGTCTAAACCAACTATACTTGAAATAATGAATATTGTAGGATTGAGAAAAGAACAGAAAGTGGGATCTTTAGAAAAGGATAAGTGTAAATTACATAGAAGAAAAAAAGAAATTGTGAGAACAATATATGCAGAAAATGTTTTTGAGGAAGAATGATGTTTAAAAGAAGGCAGGGGTTGAGCAATTTATTTAGTGTTGTTTTCATTATATGATATATAGCAATATATGTGCTGTATAATGTTTATAAATGTGAACGTGTTATATGGTTTGAATATGTTTATGTAAATGTAAGTGTGCCTGTCTCACAAGTGATAATTCAGCAAAGGTGTTTTTTTAAAATGTCCTTTTCTGGATCTATCAAGTGCAAAATAATACCACCTGCTAAAACACAGTTTGTTAGAAATTAACACACCCTCCTTAATTCATGCCTTCAGCCCTGCATATATCCTCCTTATTAACCCTGTTATTTTGCAAGAAATACAAATGCTACCATTGCCCTATTCATAATACCCCAGCTGATTCCATCAAATGCTTTGCATGCATCAAGACCAACCAACAATAACAGTGTTTTCTTATGCTCTGCTTTTTTATGGATCTTCAGTACTCTGTTAATATTGTCAAATGTTTGGTTCCCCTCCACAAAACCAAAATGATCCATGTCTATAATTTTTAGCAGCATCTTTGCCATTTTCTTAGCTAGTATAGACATAAACACTTTATAATTATCATTAAAAACTGAAATGGGTCTAGTTGAGGCTGGATCTGAAGGTTCTTTACCCTGTTTGGGTAATAAAGCCACCACAGCTTTCTTCCAAGATGCTGGCAATTCCCCACTTGGAAATATTGCTAAACAAAACCTTAAAGAACTTTATCACTTTTTTCCAAACATCCGCAGGAATGCTGTCTCTTCCTGGGACTTCCCTGTTGACATACATCATCATTTTTATCTTGCCTCTTCCAATTTTTGCTATTAATTGTTGAGCCTCATCTTCCTCTAACCTTGGCATGATGAAGCCTTTAATAAATATTTCTGTTTGTGCCTTTTGGTTTTATTATTTCCCTGCTTTATGCAAATGTTCATAACATTTCTAAATATCTCTTGATACCTTTATAGGAGCTTTGGTTATTTTTCTTGGCATAGGCTCCCACAGTTTGGTGACAACACTTTCTACTGTCTGTTGCCTATGTCATTGTGCTAAAAGTTTTTGTGCTCTAGAGTTGTCATACTTAACAACAACTGTTCCAAACTCATGCATATTAAGCAAATACTCCCTTGTTTTCCATTTAGTATTCTGCAGTTGTTCCTTTTCTGTTCTTGTTCTGTGAGATTCCTTTTCTTCTGCAGTACTTCAACCTTTTTCAACCCCTCTAAATAATTTCTATTATTTTTGCCCCCACTTCTCTTTCTGTTATTTTTTTCCATGTTCTTCTAAACTCATAGGTTCATAGGAGATTACTAGGCTAATAGCTCAAGAGACCTTACAAACCTAACCAGTTTTATCCAGATTGTACCCAATTTTCTATCCCTAGGGGAAAGATAACAAGGGTCAGCAAGTGGACGTTTGAAAATGTTTACAGATTGTCTCTGTCCATAAGGGGGACAGGCACCACTCCCATCCATTGGTCCAGAGTGCACTTAAAGATGGTCAGGGAACGTCTCTGCTTCGTGTGAATAGGAAACCTATCCCAGAGGATGGGAAATCTGTGGGACACATAAATGTCTCTCCAGCATGATCCATTCATGTCCATTTTCATTTTATCTCACTCGCCGTCTCTCCTGAAGCAATTTCTTTTCTCCCTAATAACTCTTGAATCATTTCCACTATCCATTCCTTAAATTCCTCTTTCTTTAACAGATAAGTATAAAAGCACTAATGTCTCATTTTTGCCATGCACCTTTTTCTTAGTTTTTATTGGTGCATGATTTATACGATGACATTGGTGATCAAGAAGAGAAGGATGAGTGTGAGGGCAGCACCAAGGATCAAATGGTGGAAATTGAAAAAGGGTAATTGTGAGGTGATATTCAGGAAAGAGTTAAGACAGGCATTGGGTAGCAGTGAAGAGTTACCGAATAGCTGGGTAACTACAGCAGAGCTAGTAAGAGAGATGGCTAGAAAGGTGCTTGGTGTGACATCTGGAAAGAGGAAGGAGGACAAGGAGACCTGGTGGTGGAATGAAGAAGCACAGGAGAGTATACCGAGAAAGAGGTTGGTGAAGAAGAAGTGGGATTGTCAGAGAAATGAAGAAAGTAGACAAGAGTATAAGGAGATGGGGTGCATGGCAAAGAGAGAGGTGGCGAAGGCTAAGGATAAGGCGTATGAAGAGTTGTATAAAAGGTTGGACACTAAGGAGGGAGAAAAGGACCTGTACTGATTGGCTAGACAGAGGGACCGAGCTAGTAAAGATGTGCAGCAGGTAAGGGTGATAAAGGATAATGAGGGAAATGTACTCACAAGCGAGGAGAGTGTGTTGAGCAGATGGAAAGAGTACTTTGAGTGGTTGATGAGAATGAGAGGGAGAGAAGGTTGGATGATGTGCGGATAGTGAATCATATAGTGCAGTGGATTAGCAAGGAGGAAGTAAGGATAGCTATGAAGAGGATGAAGAATGGAAAGGCTGTTGGTCCAGATGACATACCTGTGGAAGCATGGAAGTGTTTAGGTGAAATAGCAGTGGAGTTTTTAACTAGATTGATTAATGAAATCTTTGAAAGTGAGAGGATGCCTGAGGAATAGAGTAAAAGTGTTTTGGTACCGATTTTTAAGAATAAGGGTGATGTGCAGAGCTGTAGTAACTACAGAGGGATTAAATTGGTCAGTCACAGCATGAAGTTATGGGAAAGAGTAGTGGAAGCTAGGCTAAGAAGGGAGGTGAAGATTAGTGATCAGCAGTATGGTTTCATGCCAGGAAAGAGCACTACAGATGCGATGTTTGCTCTGAGAGTGTTGATGGAGAAGTACAGAGAAGTCAGAAGGAGTTGCATTGTGTCTTTGTGGATTTAGAGAAAGCATATGACAGGGTGCCTAGAGGGGAGTTGTGGTATTGTATGAGGAAGTCGGGAGTGTCAGAGAAGTATGTAAGAGTGGTACAGGATATGTACGAGGGTAGTGTGACAGCAGTGAGGGCTGCGGTGGGAGTGACAGATGCGTTTAAGGTGGAGGTGAGATTACATCAAGGATCAGCTCTGAGCCCTTTCTTATTTGCAATGGTGATGGACAGGTTGACAGATGAGATCAGACAGGAGTCCCCGTGGACTATGATGTTTGCAGATGACATTGTGATCTGTAGTGAGAGTAGGGAACAGGTGGAGGAGACCCAGGAGAGGTGGAGATATGCTCTAGAGAGAAGAGGAATGAAGGTCAGCAGGACTAAGACAGAATATATGTGTGTGAATGAGAGGATAGAGGAATGGTGAGGATGCAGGGAGTAGAGGTGGCGAAGGAAGATGAGTTTAAATACTTGGGATCAACAGTTCAGAGTAATGGTGATGTGGAAGAGAGCTGAAGAAGAGAGTACAGGCAGGATGGAGTGGGTGGAGAAGAGTGTCAGGAGTGATTTGTGATAGGTGAGTACCAGTAAGAGTGAAAGGGAAGGTCTACAAGAGGGTAGTGAGACCAGCTATGTTATATGGGTTGGAGACAGTGGCATTGACAAAAAGGCAGGAGTCAGAGCTTGACGTGGCAGAGTTGAAGAAGTTAAGATTTGCACTGGGTGTGATGAGGAAGGACAGGATTAGGAATAAGTATATTAGAGGGTCAGCCCAGGTTGGAAGGTTTGGAGACAAAGCCAGAGAGCCAAGATTATGTTGGTTTGGACATGTGCTGAGGAGGGATGCAGAGTATATTGGGAAAAAGATGCTAAGGATAAAGCTGCCAGGTAACAGGAAAAGAGGAAGGCCTAAGATAAGGTTTATGGATGTGGTGAGAGAGGACATGCAGGTGGTTGGTGTGACAGAGCAAGATGCAGAGGACAGGAAGAAATTGAAACAGTTGATCTGCTGTGGTGACCCCTAATGGGAGTAGCCGAAAGAAGAAATAAAAGATTGGTGCATGATCTAGTATAGCTATCAGATGGACCTCAGTGCTTTCAGTTAAATACAAATGCTTCTCAGCTAGAATTTCTATGCAGTCTAGATAGGGAAATAATATCTATCTTCTAAGCTCCTGTTATTCAATTTACATCTTCCATCCCAAATATTCTGATACACTTCTTCAGAAATCTACCATTATTTTGTTATATTTTCTCTTTTAGGTCATCCTGATACATCTTCACTATTGCAAAGTCAGATTCCAGATTCCCATCACTAAATAATATGTTACCTCCCAACATTCCCTTATGCTCCATAAAAGTTTTAGGTGAAATTAAATACATGCAGGTGTAATCCTCCTCCTCCACCAAGTTTCTACCTTTATTGTCTTTTTTCTTGTTCTGTCACTATTGGATCCACTATTGCAGTCAGAATACTAACTCCCATTTCCCTTGTCTCAGATATTTTGCTTAATATCCACCCATAAATCTTTTCTGTGTCAAATGTGCATGCGCATTTCTATCCAAGTGTGTTTCCTGTAACATTGCTGTCTGTACTTTACATTTAATACTCTGCTTTTTGTCTACACCTTTGCACTCTATGTTAATATTAACTGAGTAGCCATCATGATAACACATGACAGTTGTTTTGAATGTATGCTTCCAATTTGTAGCTTACATTCACACACTAATGTTTATTATACTGATACCTTATACACTTGCTTTTTCATTTGAACCCATGTTACATTTCTGAAGACTTTTTACTTGAATAAAAACACTCATAGAAAATGCTAAGTAGTTTTCTGAGCCCCAACTCCTTTTAAATTAAACAACCATACAAAGCTATGTACATTTTCCAAAAATGAAGTTTGCATCTCCAGATAGAAGCAATTATCCCAGCTTGACACCTGACCCACATGCATTACCTGTTCTAAAATAAAGGATCCTATTTCATCTCATCTGTCTATTTTAGCTGTTTTGGTTCGGGTCTCCTTGTGGATCTAGTATGGCAATTCATTGCAAAGTACTCCACGCTTCTTCCTTATTCCCATAATGCACGTCTCAGTTCTAATTTTATGCTCAGGAAAACAGTTCATAATCCATGGCACTCCAGTTAAGTGTGACACTTTTTACTTATTCACTCATGTCCATAGCGCTTTTATCTTGGATACTTCATTCTAAGTTAAAATTCTGTCAAAGTCATGCTCTTGTCTACAAAAAAAAGTTTCATTTTTTTCCCTGTAGCTCCTTTGACATAATGATGGGTGCTGAGAATTGGTCTCTCTTGTTGTCTTAATCTTTAGATTCTGTCCGTCAAGCTCCATGTATAGATACTTTTTCTGGTACGTTTCTATTTTTTTGATTGTTGAAATATTTCACTGATATTTGCAGACGTTTTATACATAGTTACTAAAATTGGTACTGATTTATTCTGTTTGTTACTGGTTCTGTATTTAATAGAATGAGTCCTATGTTTGGCTATGCTGAACAGCTTCAG
The DNA here is from genome assembly GCF_019279795.1 of Protopterus annectens. NCBI lineage: Eukaryota > Metazoa > Chordata > Ceratodontiformes > Protopteridae > Protopterus > Protopterus annectens. The sequence goes on along the minus strand of NC_056733.1, from coordinate 579,718,366 downwards.
ACATTCAGGATGGAAAAAAGGTTTTTAAAAATTTAGGAAATGTGGCCACAAGATTCTACCCCAGGACACCCATTGTCTCTAAGTGGGGTGTCTGGGGCCAAAACACTTCATGGTGGCATGCAACATTTGTAAGAATTTTTGTCTACATTCTTTACAAGAATGCAAAAGTAATTTGATTTTGAAAGGCTCTAAAAATACCTTTTTTTTCATTTCCAAAACAATAGTCTCTGCTTGCCCCAGACATTCCACCCCCCTCCAAGCAGAGAGCAGCAAAAAAAAAAAAAAAGGAAAAAAGAAAAGAAATGCTTATCTTTCAGGAAAAATGCAAGAGAGCTATTAAAGAGATCCCACTACACCAGAAGGTATCCAGGGACTATTCCATATTCTTTTTAGTTCCAAACAAAACTAAGAACATCAGGCCAGTCTTCAATCTAAGTGGCCTAAAAGTATATAAAGAAGACTCAATTCAGTATGGTCATGGTGCACGCCATTTTACCTTGCTTGTAGGCAAATGACTGGATATGCTGGACAGACCTCCAGGACACTTTCCACTATATCATAATTGTCAGGGAGGCCAGGACGTACCATACTTCTGTCTGGAAGACAATCACTTCCATTTCCAAGCACAGACCTTCAGACTCACAACAGCTCACAGGTGTTTACTGACTGCATGTCAGTAGTCATAGCCCTTCTGTGATTCAAAGGGATCCACATATTCCCTTATCTTGAGTTTTGGCTCCCAGCTGTTTTAACAGTGGAGTCCCACCTAGCTGCCAGAGATTATTTACTTCAAGTTGTGCCTGTCCTTGGGTATAACTCTGTCCTGATGGTTGTCAAATTGAATAAACTTTGCTTACACATTGAAAAACAAAGGCTTTCAATTCAAGCCTAAGTCTCATTCAACTAGTTCAGTGTCAATATCCATCACCTTCTTCAAAAATTCCCCAGTGGATTATACTTGTACTGCATCAACTTGGTTTACATTGCATACCTTCTCCAAACATTACCATACGATCATAGGAGGTTACTAGGCTATTGGCCCTGAGGCCCTCATAAGCCTAGCCAAGAGTTTATCCCCTGTTTAGACAAATCAGCACCCAATGTCCCTGTCCAGCAAAGACATGGGTGGACTCCCAGGAGTATATTTTCTGTTTCCCATCCAGTTATCCAGGTTGTTCTTAAAAAGGGGTAAAGAGGTACTCTGCTTGATGTGAAGAGGGAGTCTATTCCATAGATGGGAGTGTCTCTGGGACACAAATCTATTCCACCAATAAGTCTTGTTGATGTCACAGATCAGGTTGAGGCCGAGCATGCAAGTTACTCTAGTGGATCTTGACTTGTGGATATGCAGCAGTCCCATCAAGGTGGGGTCTGTGATCACCTTGTATGCAAGACAGAGGTCATATCTGAGGAGTCTGAATAGAGTGACAGGGATTTTAGCCTTTCTGTGTATGGTAGATTTTTGAGGCTCTGGATTCTCCTGGTGAGGAATCCCTATGATCTCTCCAGCTGCTGCATGTACTTTGAGAGGTAGATGCCAAAAGGAGCATTGTACTCAATAACGGGCCTTATAAGGGAAGAATACAGGGATGTTATGACCTCCTTGACGAGATACCTTTACTTATGCAGTGGGCCATGTAGAAGGCTTTTGGTACAACGGAAGCAACATGGTGGTCAAAAGTCAGGTTGCTATCAACCTGGGTGCCCAAATCCCTCATGACTGATTGCATGCTTAGGATGTTGTTAATAATGTGATACTTTGTGGGGACGTCACTCTCTCCAAAAGGGGATGATGCTGCATTTTTTAGTATTCAGCTTGAGGACATGTTTCTGGCACTAGTCATTTTGAGTAAGACCCTTTTGGAGGATGTCCACATCACTAGGAGAATTAATGACAGCACCCAGCTTGCAGTCATCTGCAAACTTGGTCAGCCATAGCCCACTGGTTTTGGTCTGCACCTCAGAAAAGTATATCCCAAATAACTGAGGCCCCAAGGCCGAACCCTGTTGTCTGCCACTTGTTACAGGTCTACTGCTTGAGCTGGCTTCCCCTATTTTAACTAGGTGGGTTCTATCAATGAGCCAGCTTGCTACACATCTGGTAACTTATAGATTGATGCCTAGTTGAGATAGTTTATCTATTATGCCCGAGTGGGGAATAATGTCAAAGGCTTTAGCCAGGTCAAGATAGGCGGTGTGCACCTTCTTCCCCTCATCCATGGCTTTGATGACTGTCTCAAAGAAGTCGACCAAATTTAGCAGACATGACCTGCCCTTGACAAAGCCAAACTGTGTGGATCGAGTGTTTGGAGGTTGCCAATGTCTTTGTTAATGAGGTCCATGATAATTCGTTCCATGGCCTTGCAGATCAGGCTAGTTAGGCTGATGGGTCTGTAATTTCCTGGATTGGTGGACTCGCCACCTTTGTGTAAAGGGATGACAGTGGCTGTCCTCCACTCAGCTGGGATTTGGTTGAATAGGGTGCCTAATTGTGTTGCAAGTTCCTGCCTGAGTTCACATGTGATGCAGCCTGGGATGTTATCGGGTCCCATGGAAACTGTATTTTTTGCCTTTGAGAGAGCAGTGATGACCTGTTCCCTAGATATAAGGGGAAGAGGAAGTACTGGGGATGTCCTGATTTACTGATGGGTGGCAGAAGGGTGAAATTTTCACTGAATCTGTCAGCCAGTAAGTTTGCTATAAATATGGCATTTGTATATGTGGTGTCCTTGACCACCAGTTCTGAACAGATCTGGGTGCTTCCTTTGAGGTTGCAGAGATATGTGAAGAAGGAATTATGATTGTCTCTAGCAGATGTGGCCAGTTTGGACTCGAAGTTTGCTTTGCATGATTTCACTAGTGCTCTTATTTGGTTGTTCAGGCTAAGGAGACATTGCTTCCATTTGGGCACCTGCTCCTTTTTGGTCTTGGACAGCATTTTTTTTTCCTTTTGTTATAGAGTTTATTTATTGCAGATGTCCATTAGACAGGTTTATTCTTCCTTGCAGAGGATAATTTAGTCCTTTCAGGTATTCCTGATTCCATGCATCTATATAAATGCTTGTATAGTGCTTTGGTGTAGTTTTGGATATTGGTGCCAGTTCCCACAGAGGGGGAGGGGGCTGTGAAGCTGTTTATACCATGCCTCAGGAGGCTGTAATCAGCTTTGGAGTAGTTTTATGTCTGATCCTAGCTAGAGGGGGAGTTGGGGGAGATGGTGACTTCGAATGTGACCGCTTTATGGTTGGATCTTACCAGGGAGGATGATACTATAGGGATGATGCAGTGGTTACTTATGTTCATTAATACCAAGTCCAAGATATTATCACCTCTTGTGGAGGTATGGACTAGCTGTTACAAGGCATTTGCATTGAGAAAATCAAGGAATTTTTGGGCACTTGTGTTCTGGCATGAGTAGTTCTTCCAATCTGTTTGGGAAGTTAAAGTCACCCAGGATCAGAGTAAAGGGTTGAATCTTGATAGATTTGAACAGGTCCAAATAGACGGATTGGGCATATTGAGTCAGATTTGGGGCCGGTAGCTAGCTATGATTTGAATAGGGGTCTTGTCATAGGTTCATAGGTGTGTACTAGACTAATGGCCCTGGAGCCTTTACAAGCCTAGCCCATAGGATTTCCCTGGTATTGTGCTACCTGACGTTAGTTCCCAGTGCTTCTATCAAGTAGAGCCACTGAAGTGATCCCCGGGGTGAATTTTCTATTACCCATCCACTCTTCAAGATGAGGTGCTTTGCTTGACATGTATGGGAAGTCTATTCCAGAGCATAGGCAGTATGTGGGTTAAGAACCTGTCCCTCCAGCATGTTCTGTTGATTGTGGTAATGAGGTTGAGGTCTCTGGAGCGTGCGGTGCAGAGGGATTGAGATTTCTTTAGGTGTAGCATATCTAGCAGTGCTGGGTCAGACATAGCTTTGTAAGTCAATCAGGGCTAGCTTCTAAGTAGGTGTATGAGACAGAGAATAGCTGGAGATTTTTGAGTCTGTCCATGTAGGACTTGTGTTTAAGGCCTAGGATATGCTTTATGATGTACTTTTGTGGCCTCTCCAGTTGTTGCAGTTGTCTAGTGAGGTACACGCCAAATGGGGCATTGTACTCAATTATTGGTCTAATGAGGGAAGAGTAGAGAGGGATAACCTCTTTCTTCCTCGATGCAAAACCCTTAGTAATGAGATGTGCTACACAGAAGGACTTTCTGACCACAGTGGCAGTGTGGTGGTCAAAGGAGAGGTTGCTGTCAACCTGTGTTCCCAGATCTCTTATAATGCCTTCAGTGTTCAGAGGACTACCATTGATGTGGTAATTCATGGAAATTGAGTTTTTCCCAAAGGGGATGATGATGCATTTTTTGACATTGAGCTTGAGGCCATGGCTTTGACACCAGTCGTTGGTCTCAGTGAGGCCTTTCTGTAAGATGTCTGCATCACTTGGGAATTAATAATAGCTCCCAACTTGCAATTGCCTGCAAATCTGGTCAGCCAGAGTCCCTTTGTTTTGGCCTGGACTTCAGAGAAGTATATGCTAAACAGGAGAGGACCCAGGGCCAATCCGTGGGACTCCACTCGTGACTGGTCGGCAGTCTGAATTGGAGTCTGCTACTTTCACACTGTGGGTTCTGTCTGTGAGCCAGTTTGCAACCCACCTAGTGATATAGGGGTTGATGCCTAGTTTAGTGAGTTTATCTATGATTCCTGAGTGGGGGATGGTATCAAAGGCCTAGGCTAGATCAAGGTAGGCTGTATGAACTGCCTTGCCTTCATCCACAGCTCTGGTGACTAATTCAAAGAAGCCGACCAGGTTGCGCAGGCATGATCTACCCTTTTCAAAGCCAAACTGCATGGGAGCCAGAGTATGGAGACTCCCTATATCCTTATTTATTAGGTCCATAATGATGCGCTCCATAGCCTTACAAATTATACTCTTCAGGTTAATGGGGCAATAGTTGCCAGGATCTGTAGTGGCTCCTCCCTTATGGAGAGGGATGACTGTAGCAGTGTGCCACTCAGTGGGGACAAAGCCTGAGGTGAGGCTGTGATTGAACAGGGTACACAGGTGTGGTGCCAGTTCACTTTGTAGTTCATGTAGAACACAGCCAAGGATGTTATCATGTCCCATGGAAGCTGTATTCTTGTCCTTGGACAGGGCAGTTTTAACCTGTGCAGTAGTAATACTGGGTGCCTGGCATGCATTTGGTATTGTGATTGGTCCTTTAGGGGGGAGAGAGGGGTAAAGTTGGCACTGAATCTGTCGGCCAGTATATTGGCAATATCTGTTGGTTCAGTATAGGAGGTACCATTGTGCAGTAGCTCAGAGCAAATCTGGGTATTGCCGTGGAGATTCTTGACAAAACTAAAGAAGGCCTTGTGGTTGTCTTTAGGTTCATAGGTTCATAGGTAGGTACTAGGTTATTGGCCCTAGGGCCTATATAAGCCTAGTCAAATGTTACCCTGGCTTTCACCACCCAAGAAAATTATTTTCCTGTGCCCCTGTCCAGCAGAGCCACAGAAGTGATCCCCGGGGTGAATTTCCTATCTCCCATCCAATCATCAAGATTTTTCTTGAAGAGTGCTAATGAGGAGCTTTGTTTGATATAGATAGGTAGTTTGTTCCAGAGTATGGGAAGTCTCTGGGAGAGGAATCTATCCCTCCAGCATGTTCTGTTTATTGTGGTGACAAGGTTTAGGCACCTAGAGCATGTAGCTCAGAGGGATTAGGATTTCTTTAAGTTGAGCATATCCAACAGCTCTGGGTTTGACATAGCTTTGTATGTTAGGCAGAGATCGCCTCTGAGTAGGTGATATGTGACAGATTAAAGCTGGAGTTTTTTGAGATGGTCTGCATAGGGCATCTGTTTGAGGCCAGTAATCTTCTTTGTGAGATATTTCTGCGGCCTTTCCAGTTGTTGTAGCTGTTTTGTGAGGTACATACCAAAAGGGGCATTGTACTCTATAATGGGTCCAATGTGTGATGAGTAGAGGGGAACAATGACCTCTTTTTTCCTGGATGAGAAACCTTTTGTGATGAGGTGTGCCATGTAGAAGGATTTCCTGACTACTGTGGTGATGTGATTATCAAAGGAGAGACTACTGTCCACCTGTGTCCCAAGGTCTCTTATCACACTTTTGGTGTTAAGTAGACTACCGCCTATGTGGTAGTTCATGGCTACAGAGTTTTTACCAAAAGGGATGACAATGCACTTTTTGGCATTGAGCTTGAAGCCATGGCTTTGACACCAGGCATCTGCCTCAGTGAGGCCCTTTTGTAGGATGTCCACATCATTAGGAGTTTTGATTATGGCTCCTAGTTTGCAGTCATCTGTGAATTTTGTTAGCCAAAAACCATCTGTGTTAGCCTGTACTTCGGAGAAGTAGATACCAAACAGGAGAGGACCCAGGACTGAACCCTGTGGTACTCCACTTGTCACTGGTCTGGTGTTGGATTTAGAGTCTGCTACTTTCACAGTGTGGATCCTGTCAATGAGCCAGTTGCCAACCCATCTTGTGACATTGGGATTTATACGTAGTTTAGTGAGTTTATCTATAATTCCAGAATGGGGGATGGTGTTGAAAGCCTTGGCAAGATCTAGATAGGCTGTATGAACCACCTTACCCTCATCTACAGCTTTGATGGCCACTTCAAAGAAGTCTATCAAGTTTAGGAGACATGATCTGCCTTTTACAAACCCGAACTGGGTAGGGTCCAAAGTTTGGAGGTTACCAATGTCATTACAGACCAGACTCATCAGGCTAATGGGGCAGTAGTTCCCGGGGTCTATGTTGGCTCCCTCTTTGTGGAGTGGGATAACCGTTGCTGTGTGCCATTCAGTGGGCACAAAGCCTGAGGTGAGGCTATGATTGAACATGGTACTTAGGTGGGGTGCCAGTTCATTCTGTAGTTCATGTAGAATGCAGCCTGGGATGTTGTCAGGTCCCATGGATGCTGTGTTCTTGGCTTTGTAGAGTGTGTTTTTTTACCTGTCCAGCCATGATTACAGGAACTTTGCATTCTTCTGGTGTTGAGATGGGCCCTTTAGGGGGCGACAGTGGGGTAAAATTAGCACTGAACCTATCTGCCAGGATGTTGGCAATATCAGTTAGTTCTGTATATTTAGTATCTGCCGCAATTCTGTTTTCATAGCTAGCTTTATGGGATTTGATAAGGGAATCCCAACTTTCTGTTGAGGCTAATAAGGGAGTTTTTCCAGTCTTGGGACGTCACCTTTTTCTGAAACAGTTTCTTCCTTCTGTTGTAGAGTTTATTTATGGCAGGGGGACCACCAGATTGGCTTCCTTTTTTTGAAGGAGAACATCTTGTTGCTGTTGGGTATGACCAGTTCCATGCATTTGTATACATGTTCATACAGTACATTGGTGTATGATTCAACGGTCATGCACCTATTCTGCATTTGCATGGGTGCCGTGAAGTTGGCCACCAAGGAGCACAAAGTTAGCTTTGGAGAAATTTTTCATGGTAGTTACCTTTGCTGGGGGTGTGGGTGCAATGTGGATTTCAATGGTAATTAGTTTCTGATCGGATCTAACCAATGAGGAGTTGACTATTGGTGTAGAGTAATGGTCACCCATGTTTGTAATAACCAGGTCAAGGATGTTGCTACCTCTAGTGGGGGTAAGAATGAGCTGGTCCATGGCACTGAAATTAATGAATTCCAGGAAATCTTGGGCAAATTGATTGGTACATGAGTAATTTTCCCAGTTGATCGAGGGGTAGTTGACATCACCCAGTATGAGGGTGTTATGTTGAACCCTACTGTTTTCCAGGGTGCTTAGGAAGGTGGAGTGAGAGTCTTGGGACATGGTTGGGAACCTATAGCAGGCAACAACCTGAATCACTGTCTTACCCAATGTTATTTGCACCTGAAGTATCTCTGATGCATTGTGTTGGGCTACCAGTCTGGAGGTGTGCATATCCTTTATGAATATGGAGACACTGCTGCCTTTAGAGCTTCATCTGGGCCAAAAGGTTTGGAATGAGTTATAGTCTGGTAACACAGGGGAGCTTTCTGCAGCTTTGAACCAGGTCTCTGTTACAGCACAAATGTTGATATTCTCCATTTTGAGGAGTGCTTTGAGCAAGTGCATCTTGAGATTTAGCCTTCTAGCATTGAGCAGCATGACCCTCAGATTGCTTTTATTTGTAGCTGTTATGTTGGTAATTTGGTCTTTGGAACACCACCTAAAAAAGGCACTATAGGGGTGGCTAGAGCCTTGGCCAGTATCCAGAAGCCCAGGGGTGACAGATGCAGGCCATCTCTGGCAAAGCATCGAGGTCTGTCAGTCATGTCATCCCAGGCAAACAGATACTGGATCCCATTAGAATGACACCAGAAATGTAGCCAATTATTGAAGTCAATCATTTTCTGCTTATATTGTGGTATAATTCTGGGAGATGGTAGGATGTTGCTCAGGGCTAGGATCATACCCACCTGGGCTACATAATCATAGAGTTCCTCCATGTCTCTTCATAGGTTCATACTAGGCTATCTGCCCTGGGGCATTTATAAGCCTAGCCAGAGTGTGTTTGGCTTTCGCCACCCATTTTAAATTAATTTTGCTATGCCCTTTTTCGAGGTTAGTATACTGTGCCTCTGTCTAACAGTGACACAGAAGTGATACCCGGGGTAAACCTATGATCTCCCATCCACTCATCAAGATTCCTCTTGAAGAGAGTCAATGAGGGACTCTGCCTAACCTGGACTGGGATTTTATTCCAGAGTGAAGGGAGCCTCTGGGTTATGAATCTGTCCCTCCAGCATGTCCTATTTATTTCAGTGCTGAGGTTCAAGTCTCTCGAGTGTGTATCTCGATGGGATTTGGATTTTCTGAGGTGCAGCATGTCCATTAATTCTGGGTTGGACATGGCTTTATACGTCAGGCACAGATCGCCTCTGAGCAGGCGGTATGCCACTGAGTAGAGCTGGAGTTTCTTTAACCGGGCAGCATATGGCATCTGTTTGAGCCCTTTGATCCTCTTGGTGAGGTACTTTTGGGGTCTTTCCAGTTGCTGCAGGTGTCTGGTAAGGTACATCCCAAAAGGGGCATTGTACTCAATTATGGGCCTGATGAGGGATGAGTAAAGAGGCACGATGACCTTCCCTGATCTAGATGTGAATCCCTTCATGATTAGGTGGGCTATATAAAATGTTTTTCTAACCACTTTGGCCACGTGGTTGTCAAATGAGAGATTGCTATCAACTTGGGTCCCCAGGTCCCTAATTACTTCTTCTGTACTTAATGGATTACCACCTATGTGGTAATTTGTGGGCACTTTGTTTTTGCTAAAGGGGTTGACTATACACTTTTTGATGTTTAGCTTGAGGCCATGGCTCTGACATCAGTTGTCTGCTTCTATGAGGCCCTTTTGGAGGATGCTTGTGTTGGCTGGAGAGTCGATTATGGCGCCCAGTTTGCAGTCATCTGCTAACTTGGTCAGCCACAGTCCTTCCGTGTTGGCCTGTACCTCCGAGAAATATATACCGAACAACAGCGGTCCCAGGACTGAGCCTTGTGGGATGCCACTTGTAACTGGTTTGGAGTCTGACATGGCTCCAGCAATTCTAACCATGTGGGTTCTGTCCTTGAGCCAGTTTGCAACCCATCTAGTGACATAGGGGTTTATATTTAAGCTGGTGAGCTTATCTATAATGCCCGAGTGGGGTATTGTATCGAAGGTTTTTGTGAGGTCCAGGTAGGCTGTGTGGACCACCTTCCCCTCATCAATGGCCTTGGTGACTGTTTCAAAGAAATCGACCAGGTTTAAGAGGCAGGATCTGCCCTTAACAAAGCCGAACTGGGTAGGATCCAGTGTCTTTTTATGTAATCTAGGCAGGTACGTTTCAGGTCATTCACACCAACATGGACAATGACGGAGTCATATTTGTACCTGTTGTGAAGTGACCTGAGTGCATGTGTTATGTGACAGATCCTGGCACCTGACAAGCAGATGGCCATTACCTTCTCCTTATCCAACCTAGTGAGTGGAACGTCAGTGTGCCTCACTATCGAGTCACCGATGACTAGTGTGTTGGGCAAGTTGTTTTGCCGTAGGGGCTTTGATTGAGTAGCACACTGTTTAGGTGAGCTATGTGTCATGTGATTTGTGCTGTGTTGTGGTGGTCGAGTGAGTTTCTGCCGTGGAGGTCTCTGTTGTTTGGGTAGATTTTTATTGAGAGCCTCTGTGAAAGTAGGTATGCGGTTTGTGTTTTTATATGAGAGCTGTGATGGGGTATGTTTTGGAGGGCTATGTATTCCATGTGGTGTGGTGCAAGTGTTGACCTTCTCCTCTTGACCAGCTCGTCCAGTCTTGGCTGGAGAGTGCATGGCTTCCAATTTGAATATATAAGTGCATCTCTCACAAGTCTGTGTGTTGGGAGGTAAGAGAAGAGGGTTGTCAGTGTACATGAGGCAGTTGCTACATTGCCTCAGAATGCCCAGGTTCACCAGGTTAATAGGAGAAAGTACAGAGAAATGAGCTGTAGACATGCCTGGAGGGGTGGGCATTACTAATAAGTACTGGAAATGTTTCCTTGTAGAACTTTTAGCGCTGGTAGCATTTATGTGTGCTACAATAATTGCTGCAAGAAGTCTGAAAAAGTGCAAGATGAGTAAACTAGTTAAAGTGCAAGAGAGAAGAGAACTAGCAAGTTTTAATGGAAAAACTGAAGAGCAGAATTTCTGGCACCAGTAATAGTTTGCCACACAAAGACGCACAGACATGGGCTTTTAAAGCAAAAAGTTAAAAGGGATAGAAATGCTGTCCAAACAGCCAATAAACTACTATTTCCAAGCTAGAAACTACTCCTCTTGCAGTAGATAGGATACATAATGCTTACCATTCCCACTGATAAGCAGAAAGGCTTCCCTCTTACACAGAAAGGTCTGGGGAACTCAAAAACTACAATACAGTCCTGGAAACAGCAAGGTCTGTATCCAGACTATTCTAGTAACAGAAAAAGGCAGGAGATGAGCTAGAACTTTTTTTTTTTTTTTTGGCAAAGAGAAACACTTAAAACAGCAATAAATGCACTTTAAATACAGTGCTGACTAACACACTTGAGTGTGTAGCTATAATACAGTAAATGCAATTAAATTAAATGCAATTCAAAGAAAAGCAACTTAAATAAAGTGCAGAATGCAGTAAATCCAAGAAAAAGCAAAATGGAGATACGTAAAGTCTCTCTTTCTCCTTTCTGTTGCTCTTGTGGTCTGCAGGACACCAGAACGTGATCCACGGAGCTTAAACAAGCACAAACCCATGCAAACACTGGCTTTTAAAGCAGAAAGCTAAAAGGGATAGAAATGCTGTCCAAATGGCCAATAAACTACTATTTCTGAGCTAGAAACCACTCTTCTTGCAGTAGATAGGCTACCTAGTGCTACCACTCCCACTGATAAGCAGAAAGGCTTCCCTCTAACACAGAAAAGTCTAGTGAATTCAGAAACTACAGTACAGTCCTGGAAACAGCAAGGTCTGTATCCAGACTATTATAGTAACAGAAAAGGGTGGGAAATGAGCAAATAAGCTAGAACTTTTTTTTTTTGGCAGAGAACACTTAAAACAGCAATAAATTCACTTTAAATACAGTGCTGGCTAACGCACTTGAGTGTGTAGCTATAATACAGTAAATGCAATTAAATTAAATGCAATTTAAAGAAAAATGACTTAAATAAAGTGCAGAATGCAGTAAATCCAAGAAAAAGCAAAATGGTGATGCTTAAAGTCTCTCTTTCTCCTTTATGTTGGTCTTGTAGTCTGCAGGATGCCAAAACAGGAACCATGGAGCTTAAACAAGTGCAAACCTGTGCAAACACTGGCTTATAAAGCAGAAAGTTAAAAGGGATAGAAATGCTGCCCAAATGGCCAATAAGCTATTTCCAAGCTATAAACCACTCCTCTTGCAGTAGATAGGTTACCTAGTGCTTACCACTTTCAGTAATAAGCAAAAAGGCTTCCCTCTAACACAGAAAGGTCTGGGGAACTCAGAAACTACAATACAGTCCTGGAAACATCAAGGTCTGTATTTGGACTATTCTAGTAATGGAAAAAGGCAGGAAACTGCTCATCTCCTAGTAAAAGCAGATTGTAGTAAAAAAACAAGTAGTAACTTTGGAAATGCATGAAAGCACCTGTGTAGATTCCATTCAGGACACACTGTTCAGAACTCCCATCATTATTTGTTTGCAAGTGTAGACATTGTTTCCAACTGAAAGCATTTTCTAAGTGAAAATGGCTAGTAACTTGTGCAGGTGAAAGGAAGAACTGTCATTTTTATGTCATTCATCATTTTGTCTTAATTTTCAATCCTATTTGCATAAATACCTTGTTTATAGCTTAAATGAAGGTCATTAGGCATCATCTCTTAAACAGAGGAAATTATCTTTTATATTTACAAGTAATATGATCAATACATTTTTACATTCCTCCACCCAGCAGCCAAGGATCACAATATTATATTAACTTAAAATTGCTTCTTTCCACCCTTTCTTACCTTGTTACAGTGTAACAAGGATATGTTACAATTAAGAAAAAGTACCGATAAGACTCCACTTACTTCACATTTAAACATACCTGTGACTGCACACAATACAAAACTGCTTTACAAAATAACATGCAGGTTACATCATGAATTTTATACAAAAAAGAACAAAAATGTACTTAGTTGCTTTCTTCAATGTTCTTTTAAACATTAATGACATAAGGGGTTATGGCTGACAGTTCACCCACAAGTTTAACACAGTAAAATTCCAGTTCAATTTTTCTTGCAAGTCACATTTCATGTACATAATTCTATATCTACCAGGATTGATGTTTTACAGTCTCCCATTTATTCAGTAATTTCATACCATTGCTGGTCTCCTTCGTGACCATCTCCCAACACCAGTCTCTGGTCCAAGATACTTCTGATTCTTCTAGTCAGCTCCTGTGATTTTTTTTCTGTCATTCAAGCATTTTAATTTGGAACAATAGAGAGGGTTTCCCCGGCAGTATTTCTATGAGATTTTTTATTTTTAGGATAATGGGAAGAAGAGTCTCCTTCTCCTTGCTGCCTCATTATTTCTTGACTTAACTTTTTATTTTCAACCTTAGCCTGTTCGGCATACAAAAAATATATTCTGAAGACAGGTGAATACAGCAACTTACACCTGCTTCTCAACATTCCCTGACTGATGGTAAAGGATCATTTTCAACAAGCAGTCATCTGTCCACAGTTTTCAGTTCTTTTCCTGTCTGACACAGATTGTCAGTGGCAGCTCTTTCCATTAGTATGATTGCATCTTTAATATACACGTTTTGGCTACTTATCTTTCCTAAATTTGGAACATATGCACAATGTGCCCTCTCAGTTAACAAATCCTGCTGTGCAATATCAGTCCAGTTGCTTATTTGTTATTTTATATAATGAATGTCTTCTGACTCTACTTTTTTGAAACTGGTGTATTTTTTATTACTCCCCTGCTCTGCAGCTGACCATCAGCTGCCAGCAGCTCTTTTCATTCACTAGGTTTACCAGACCCACCTTCACATCCCTGGGATCAATCCAACTCACTAGGGCTGATAAGAAGATCTTCATACTGTTGCTGCGGGGAAGTATGTTTTAAACCCCCTTCCACCACGAGACAGCCTTCTGAGCTTTACAACTGTCTGCAGAAGGTTCATGTGTGCTTATATGTATGTGCACCCTCCTGACCAACAGGTTTACTGCTTGCAGGGAGGTGCTTGCTAGGCTCTTAATAATGCTATTGCAGTGAGCCTAGACAAGCATCTCTCTCCCCAGGATTGGCAAGCTGACATCAACTACTCACTCCCATCCTCCCCATCTGTTCCCTCCATCTCCTGTGCTGCTAGTCAAGAACAGGTCAGTTTGGTCACAGTAAGGACTTTATACCTCTGCACCATTAGAGCCATACTGAAATGGCTCTTCTTGATAAGCAACATGCTTAGCTAGCCTTTTCTTCATTTCAACCTCTGATTTTTTGCAGTTTTATTGGTTTATCTAATTAACTAGATAAAGTGTATTCTGTTTTTACAGCCTCTTGTTACTGAATTTATATATCCTTTCAGTGTTTTACTTATTTTAAACACCACTGAGTGCATTTGATTTTACCTCTAGTTACTGGAAGCAATCTACTGTACCAACGTTGAAGCTAAAAAAGGTGCAATATTATTTACAGACAGTTTTTCCTTCATTTCTGGTTTATTTTCCCCTTACTTTCTATAAACTTTTTTTTGCTGGCATCAAGGAAATTTAATTACTAAATAGTAACTGGATTTTACCCAATTTTAGAGAACGTTTACTGGCATTTTTCACAATGTTTCAGTTTTCACCCTGGGAGAGCTCTTATCAACTTGCTGATCAACATGGAGCCACTTTGAAGATGACAGCATCTTATCTCTGTTTTTAATTACACTAAAAACTCTACCATCACTGGCTTTTTACTCAATACTGTCCTTTGCCTTTATTTTGCAGCATTCCCTAATATGGAAGGCATTCATTGAACTACAGGTCATGTATCTGCTTGGTGTCTTCCTACTCTTATCATATTTCCCATCTAATGGATTTGGGCCCATTAGCACAAACTCTTTTTTAGTTTCCCCTAGTTACTTTCTTCCATCTCTTACCTGTTTTATGTGCCCTTTGTTGTATGTATTCTTATTGGCAACCCCCCCTTCTCCATTCTCTCACTGGTTTAGTCCTTATAATGTTGTCTGACACATAATATTATGTATGGTTGTTTCTATTCTCCTTAATAACATGCTCCATCTTCATCCTTTTCCATTTTGATCAATAGCAATCTGCTTGTGCTGTATATAAAAGTCTCAGTTGTGTAGCTTTAAATCATCCCTTCAAATATGATAGTCATAAACCACTCTACAATGTGGGAAGAATCAGCATACTCCACATTACTCTTGTCCTCTTCCCTTCCCAAATAAATTCAATCAACTCTTTATTATTATCCAAAACGATTCCTCTTGCTGATAAAAAATATGCCTGACCTATGTAAGGGACCAAAGAAACATAAAACATTTTCAGTGCCTGTATCTTGCTGCCCATGTCCATCTCAATTAATTTCCATTTTTTTTTATTTTTGCTTGGTCTATACGCACATATCCTTAGCAACTACAACAGAATATTTTTAACCTGTATGCCTAAATAATTAATCTTTGAGTATTGTTGGACCAATTCATGTTTAGGCATATAATTTACTGCAATTACAAACTTAGCAATAGCATATTTTTATATTACAATTCCCTCTGAATCGTCATTGTTCTATTAATATTGTCCAATACTTTTGTCCCTTCCAAAAGCCATACTGATCCAGATCTATCAGTTTTGCTAATGTTCTTGCGATTCTCCTAGCTAATCTAGACATAAACACTTTGTAATCAGAATTTTGAGTTAAATTGGCCTAGATGAGACAGAGTTTCAGGATCCTTGCTGTCTTTTGGTAATACTACCACCACTGCCCTCTCCCATGATGCAAGTATCTCCCCCCCTTTCAAAACATTATTAAACAGTGCCTTTCAAATGTTCAACAGCCTTCCTTTCCTAACCCCCTAATTTATATGGGAATTCCATCCATTCCAGGAGACTTCCCTGTTGCTTAGTAATAAATCTCATTTGTCCTTCATCTGTTGTGACTGTTATTTGTTAAACTTCCACTTTACTAAGCTGTGGAATATCTAATATTGCCAAATATTTTTCAGACATTTCCCAATTATTCTATACCTTTGTTCTATATAGATTTTCATAAAATTAAGAGAATATCTCAATCATCTCTTCAGGATTCCTAGTTAACCTTCTTGTTATATTTTCCCACAGCTCTTTTAACTTTCTGTTTCCTAAGTCTCTGTGATTATTGTCATAAAAACTGACTTCAATTTTCCTAAAGTTATGCATATTTTCCAAATGCTCCCTTATTTTGCTCTCAGCATTTTTAAGTTGTTCATCTTAATCTGTAAGCATACCATTCATCTGAACATTTTAACTTTTTGTATTCCTTCTAAATACTTTGTTACTTTTCTCCTACATTTATTGCTGTCTTAACTACACTATACTTTAAAATCAATTTTTCTTTTCGTCCAAGCACTAGTCAGTCCCTGAGAAAGGATTTCTATCTGCCCTAAAAACCCTTGAATTTTGTTTATTACCCAGTCCTTAAATTCACAATTTTAAATAAATATGTGGAGAACACCAATGCCTTTATTTGTCCAAGCACTAGTCAGTCCCTGAGAAAGGATTTCTATCTGCCCTAAAAACCCTTGAATTTTGTTTATTACCCAGTCTTTAAATTCACAATTTTAAATAAATATGTGGAGAACACCAATGCCTTTATTTTGTTTTAGCTTCTTACATCATTGTATTATCTTTTATAGGTACACAATCTGATAATATTATTGAATGAGTCTCAGTACTTCCAACCATATGTGCATGCTCCTATGATATGTGGTTTCTGTCCCGCCTAGCCAAGTTATTGTATTTTGGAGAATAATATATAAATTCTCTCCTAGCTACTGCTCCTGAAATATCCTCCATACCAATCAGGTTCATATATTTTAAAAATATGTCTTCTCTAGCTATAGTTTTCCTTTTGGGACCCCCAACTTATCTTTAGTGCTGCAAATTAAATTCAAGTCACCACCTAAAAATACAATGCTCTGGCAGAAACTGATTATTTCTCTCATAATCTTTTTAAGCTCTATAACTGCAGTTTTAGGTGGAATATAAGTGCATACCAAGGTAACTCTCTTTCCCTGTCAGTTTCTTCACTGCCAGAAAACTTCTATTGTTACCTTTTTTTCCTCTTCTATCATAATTGAAAGAAATATTCCTATTAATACAAAAAAAACCTCATTTTTACTTGACTGGTAGTCTACCAAATATACTTACTGAAATCCTCTCTTTATCAAGCTCCTATGTTCATTTCTTAACAAATGTATTCCTTTCAACTTGATCTTTTGCACTGTGCATTTCTTACTTAAGTCAGTACTCTGTTTTTTTTCTACGCCTCTAAGGCCATTTACATTCCATGTTAAAATTGACATAGCAGCCATTCTAATATTCTAAAATTACAGTCATTTACAAGCTGCTCTGGTGGTGTAGAGGAATAGAGTTCCTAACTACAGCCCAGACATCCTGTGTTTGATTAACTGTTCAGGTAAATGATGGAATAACAGGGAGGGATGGGTGTGTCCATCCTGGAAGGGATAATGCTCCCTAATGGGAGGAATGGTCAGTAGAGGGGAGTTTCCTTTGGATATTGTCAACAAGCATGGGAATGGGGAAAGGGAAAGTGGGCAGGGTATATACAAAGAAAAAACAGACAGAAGCATAGATGGACAAACTACAGGACACCCTTAGGATGCATGACCAGTCTAGAAAATACTGGAATAGTGCAGGGTAGGAGGATGGCTAGTATTCCTGGCATGGACATGAGGCACTGGGGGGCAGACAGGCCAATACTATGAGGTCTGAGGGGGCCAATAAAAAATAAAATAAGTTACATTCACTTATAATGCATACATACACACACACACACACACACACATATATATATATATATATATATATATATATATATATATATATATATATATTGATTAGCTGAAAACTAATTTCACTGAATTTCAAAACAGTCACACCAAATCGCTGAAAGTTCAAATAATTGAAAACTCATTTCACTGAATCACATGTCGCTGAATGTAAGTACTGTTGGGCAAATAAAATGTATATGCCATTTTCCACACTGTAGTGCGATCCTGGAGTTAGTATATATAGATAGGGGGTGGGGGGACAGCACAGCCCCCACCTACTTTTGGTTTTATATTGTTAGCTTTCAGTGAAATGAAATTCATAAATATAAAAGCTAAGCCCCCCACACCCCCAAATGTTAAGGGCCGTGCCTCCCACTCATCCCCAACTATATATACTAACTCCAGGATCACACTACAGTGAGGAAAAGGGCATATATGTTTTATTTGCCCAACAGTACTTACATTCAATGAAATGTGATTCAGTGAAATGAGTTTTCAGTGATTTGATCTTTCAGCGATTTTTTGAGGGTGAATTGAAATTCAGTGAAATGAGTTTTCAGTGAATCAAAGTAGACCCATATATATATATATATATATATATATATATATATATATATATATATATAAAGAGAGAGAGAGGCAATTGATTTAAGTTTAAATCATCTTCTATTTTGTTTACACTCTTTGGTTAACAAAACAGATGGTCAGCAGTTGTGCAAAATAGCACAGTCCCCAGGAATAGGGCAATACCCTGTTCCTGGTGATTGTGTTATCTCAGAGTTAGAATTAACAACTAGCAGTGATTTGTGACAGATGAGTACCAGTAAGAGTAAAAGGGAAGGTCTACAAGAGGGTAGTGAGACCAGCTATGTCATATGGGTTGGAGACAGTGGCATTGACAAAAAGGCAGGAGTTAGAGCTGGATGTGGCAGAGTTAAAGATGTTAAGATTTGCACTGGGTGTGACGAGGGTGGACAGGATTAGGAATAAGTATATTAGAGGGTCAGCTCTGGTTGGAAGGTTTGGAGACAAAGCCAGAGAGTCAAGATTATGTTGGTTTGGACGTGTGCTGAGGAGGGATGCTGAGTATATTGGGAAAAAGATGCTAAGGATTAAGCTCCCAGGTAACAGGGAAAAAGGAAGGCCTAAGATAAGGTTTATGGATGTGGTGAGAGAGGACATGCAGGTGGTTGGTATGACAGAGCAAGATGCAGAGGACAGGAAGAAATGGAAACAGATGATCCACTGTGGCAGCCCCTAACGGGAACAGCTGAAAGAAGATGATGAGCAGGTATGGGCTTTCTCCCCTGAAAAAAAAAATGTTTTTAAATTGTCCAAACAATAACCTCACAGCATGAGCAGAAGCTTCTCATCATTAATAACTTCAGTATTTCATTGATTCGACAACTGTCATCATATTGATATATCTATATCTATCTATATATCTATATCTATATATCTATATATATATATATATATATATATATATATATATATATATATATATATATATGTAGATATAGATGCAAATGTGGGCATGCGCACACACACATGCATACTATATATATATATATATATATATATATATATATATACATAATAGTAATAACCATTTGTTAGCCAGGTATGCCCAATGGGCACACAGTCCCTTTTCAGAGGTGACCTAAGAGCAAAGTCTGGTTAAGTGACTTGTTCAAAGTCACACAGTAAGCAAATGATGGCTGAGGGAAGCAACCCTCTAACAAAGGAACCACAGCTCACATCTTTAACCCTCTGTGCCACCAACTTCTTACAGCTTTATATACTTTGTAACACTTGATTAACATGACTTTTACTTAGTGCAATTTCACACAATTGCTTGAGCTCATGTCATTTTCCAAACAGTTCAATTCATTACACCCTTACCAAAAATCCCTTTAAAAATAAAAGAGCTATATAAAATATTAAATAACTATATAAAATCAAAAGAACAAAAATTGGAAGCCTCAACTTTTCTGTGGTGGCTATTTGCACTGGCATCTACTATACAAATAGGGATCTCCTGCTAAGATGTATCTTACCAGGGCTTGCACATAAATACATTATTAATGCTTTAATTATAATGTGTTTTCCCCTCATAAGTGTAGAAAAACAATTTGCATACATTCAGTTAACCTTAAACTTAAAAAAAAAATAGCTCTGAAAAAACAAATCACTGACTATCCTTGTGACTTCATGCTTAGTACATTCTAAAGTTGAAGTTGCTGGGGACATATTCAGTTTCACCATTGTTTTTCTTCAACATTTATTTTCCCTTTTCTAACTACATTTCTCTCAAAACTGACTTTTATTGATCTTCTAAGAATAAACTGTCTGTCTAACAAATCCAGTGAAAAAGAAACAACCAGTCTGTGCATTTAGCATCTCTTAATTGATGTATTCCTTATCTCAAGTGAATCAGTTCAACTGTCAGCTTTCGCATAGGGAAGCCTGATACCTGCACACTGCTAAGATGTCTGCTTATGGAAAATCTGCATGGTCTTCACTTTGCTTTGAATATTTCACGTTTTTTTCACAAAAATTAAGAAAAACACTATCCACATTTTTCCAGTCTATTCTTGTATCATCAATTTGAAGAATATATCTGATGGTGCAGTGGTGCAGCGGTAGCATTGTCACCTCACAGCAAGAGGTTCTCCGGTTTGATTCTCAGCTAGGGTGCCATCTGTGCAGAGTCTGCATGTCCTCCCTGCATTCATGTGGGTTTTCTCCACATGCTCTGGTTTCCTCCCACATTACAAAGACGTGTCTGGAGTGTTTCTCCCCAGGCCTCCGCTGAAAATTGTCTCCGTTCCAAGTCAGACTTTCCCGGTAAACAAATGTAAAAATAAATAAAAATTGTATCATATACTGAATGTGGAGTCATTCAGTATATGATACAATTTTTATTTATTTTCCCGGTAAACAAATGTAAAAATAAATAAATATTGTATCATATACTAAATGACTCCACATTATTTTAGCCTATTCTTGTAACATACATTGTGCATATCAAGAAGAAACTGTTATTATTTCAGAGACAGTGATTTATGGTTCTCAAAAAATAACATTCTGTTTTCATAAGATGAAATCTGTGACTTATATATGCAAAATTAAAACAATTCTAGGTACAGAAAAGTCAATAAAGTAAGATGATAGTATTATAAGTAGTAAATATGATAAGGAATACATGAGGTAGTGAATAAGTCCTTTAGCCAAAAATACCAAATTCCATGAAAATCCCAGATTTTTACAATGCTCTACCAGTCCAAATTTTTGCTTTCCTGCTATTGTTCCTGGAAAAATGGAAAATCGGTATACCCAGGTATTAAATTTGATAAGTAGCTCCACAGACCATCATAGTACAGTTACTCCCTGCAGCTATACCTCTCAATCTATTAGCATAAGAAATGTGGGCATAGCCAAAAATAACAGGAGACAAAGGCCCAAAAAATGGGACAGATTTTAAACATTGTTCCAACAAACTTAAAATGATAGAATAACAGGTTTTGCACAAGCATGCATTTTCTGAAGGATATGAAGTCTTAAAAATCAAATGTTTGACATTATTTAGTTACTTTACTCCTCAATGATTTGCCAGAGAACCACAAATTTTATGAGGAATACACTAACAATATGAGGCAAGAATCTTGACATTCTGCAAAAATCTGGAGAGTTGAGAGGTATGCCTGCATCTTCATATCTCAACACTGTTTAACTTTACCCTTCTAATTTCAAATGTGTCATGCTACAATGTAACAATGCAAGTGATAGCATATTTTGCCATTTTTAAAGCTTGTTGTTAATAATCAAGTCGGCTACCACTCAAAAACATTTCTCCACACATGCGCACACACACACACACACACACACACACACACACACACACACACACACACACACAAACACTAAGCATTAATGTACTTACACTTTTACCCTTTGCATTTAGAAACATACTATTACTGTATTTATATATTCAACACAAAATATATAAATAACAAGTTATTTTACTTGCATTTATGTTTCATCAATTTGATTCCTTCATAGGCAACACAGCTAAATGAGATTCATATGATGTAGCTCCCCACACATTCTAAAATAAACAGCTCATAGTGAAGTTGATACTCAGCAGTTATTTCACTGTTTACCAAGTTCACTTTACTATTAGTCTTCTTCACAGTCCTTACTCTCACACCATACCAACTTCTGGTTTAAATCCCAACTTCTCCTTAGTAGTAGAAAATGAAATGTGTTTTCCAGCTTTCCCACTAGTTTGATCAATTTACAGTGGAATTAGGGAGTTCCAAGGTGGCTGCACACTGATCAACAGCATAACTTCAGCTCTCCCAGTGAGAAAAAAGAAACTGAGAAAAAAGAATGCCATTGAAAATGAAGAAACTTGGAAAACCTGATAAAAAATCAACCAGAAAAGGTGAAGAGAAAACACTGTCTGGGAAGGATTTTGCAGCTGATCAACAAAAAGCAATTCAAATTTCAAGTTTGGTTGAAGAGATGGCTTCCAGTGACTTCCAAGATGGCTGCACATGGAGTAACAGCTGTTAAACGCCAAAAAATGCATAGTCATACCCTTCGGGAAAAACAAGGTTACCCCTAGCTACCATATAGGTGGCAATCCACTAAGCACAGAAGAGGTTATCAGGGATCTGGGGACCCAGGTTGACAGTAACCTTTCATTTGACACTCACGTTGCCAAAGTAGTTCAGAAGACCTTCTACATTGCCCACCTGATCATGAAGGGATTCACATCTAGATCAAGGGAGGTCATCGTCCCCCTGTACTCATCACTCATCAGACCAATGATTGAGTACAATGCCCCATTCGGAAAATATCTGACCCGACACCTGCAGCAACTGGAAAGCCCCAAAAGTTCCTCACCAAAAGGATAAAGGGTCTCAAAAATATGTCTTATGCTGCCCGATTGAAGGAACTCCAGCTCTATTCAGTCGCTTACCGTCTGCTCAGAGGTGACCTGTGCCTGACATACAAGGCCATGTCCAACCCGGAATTGATGAACATGCTTCACCTCAAAAAATCTAGATCCCTCAGAACTACAAGGGCGGGAGACTTAAACCTTGACACAGTTATTAATAGGACATGCTGGAGGGACAGATTCATCACCCAGAGACTCCCTATGCTGTGGAACAAAATCCCGGTACATGTGAGGCAGAGCACCTCGCTGGCTTTGTTCAAGAGAAATCTTGACCAATGGATGGGAGATCGCAGATATACCCCAGGGATTAACTCAGTGTCACTGCTTGACAGAGGCACAGCAAAATAATGGGCATAGTATCCTTCAAACTAAAGGGGTGGCGAAAGCCACAAAACTCTGGGCTAGGCTTATAAATGCCCTTGGGCAGATAGCCTAGTATGAACCTATGAACCTAATTCTGCCTCTCCCAGTGTGAAAACAGAAACTTAGCAGAGAAAGCCAGTGGACCTACATTTCTGGGTAAATTTCAGTAACTGTGTAGTAAATACACTGCCTGGATGCCAGGAAAAAAGAAATACAGAGGACCTGAAGGAAAACTATAAAAGGTGAGGAAAAAACCCTAACCGGGAAAAGTACTGCAACTTCTCAGCAAAAAGCAGTACAAGCTCCAGACATGACTTCCAGTAACCTTCGGGAAAGTATAAGGCATGTGCACACAGACCTGATTAAAATAAATCAACTCAAACAAAAGGGTGGGAAAATGGAAGAAGCATTAAACAGATATTCAGATGAGGTGATAAACCTGCAAAACTCAGAGGTTGAAATGAAGAAAAGGCTGGCTGAATATGAGACTGCACAAGAAGAGATGTTTCAAAAAATAACAGAATTAGAGGAAAGAGCACATAGGAAACCCTGAGATTTTCTGCTGTACTGCAGAAGCTGGAAGGAACAGACTATTAATTTATGAAAGCACAAATAAGCAACTGGACTGGTAGCCCACAACATGAATTGTTAATTGAAAGAGCACATCATGTGTATTCTCCAAACCTGGCTATGAAAAAGCAACCTAGACCTTTAATAGTAAAGATGCAATTTTACCAGCAGAAGGAGTTGATTCTGACAAAACTGTGGCAGAAGGACAAAGTACTAAAAGTGGGAGACAACAGACTGTTTGTAGAAAATGACTACTCGTACACCAGGAAGAAGAGGAGTAAATTTATTCCATTATTCGGGGAATGTCAAGAAGCAGGAGTGAGATTCAAACTGCTGTACCAAGCTAAATTCAACATATTATTTTTCTGGAGGGACATAATAATTTTTTGATGCAGTACATGCTGAGGAAGAAATACAAAAGTTTGTCCAACAAAACGTGAGCTGTGAAACAGAAGGAGATTCTGCTTCTTGTTCTTCTGGTAATAAAGACCACAGATAGACTCTGCCAGTGAAACCTTTTCCAATGTTTCAACAGAAAATTCTTGAGAGAAGTTAAAAATCACAATATTCGACTAGAAGAATCGAGAGTATGTTGGAAATGAAGCAGAGACAGGATTTCAGAGATGGAAATGAACAGGAATAGAACAAGAAAATATGTAAATATTGGACTTTCTTGGACTTTGTTAAACTGTATGGGACTCTTAAAGCATATGCCCTACTTCATGTCATTAATGTTTGGAGAATAAAATCAGTAACTTGGAAAATGACAAATGTGGGATTACAAAACAATAGTTATATTTCTGAAACATGACAGAACAAGAAAATCTGGAAATACTGGACTTTTTTGGACTTTGTTAAACTTGTAGGGGACTCTAAAGCATAAGCCCTACTTCATGTCATTAATGTTTGGAAAAATACCAGGAGGGGGGAGAGGAGGGAGAAAGTTAACTATAAACAAAGCAATTTTTCCTTAATGGTACTACTTTAATAGTGCATGATTTTTTTTGCATGCTATAAAGTTTTCTCAGTTATTTTTAAGTGCAATGGGGTACTAATGTAAATAGGTGCTCCTGTTTTTTTTCCCTTCTCCCTTATTCATTAGCATGCTTTTTTCATTCTTGTATAGGGGGATGACTGGTTTAAGGCCTTTAGCTTAATATAGTAAATTTGTTTAAGAGAAAGTAAATGAAAAAATATTAAATATTATAAGGCTTTTTTCTAGTAAAAAATGTATACTTGGCAATTTTATGTCTGGTCCTCACTTCTCTAGGATACAATCTGATGAAGGGAAATGGCTTGGAGAAAATGTTTCTGAAAGCATTCAAGTGTTCCCAGCTGAGAGACCTATAAAGATAAGACAAAGTCAGACAGCACTTAGTAGAAGCACAGGCTGTACCATGCATCATAGCATGGATAACCTTTCTTTAAGGTTATCTCAAGTCTGTATGTGTGGCTGTCAGTTTGGAACATTTGTTCCTATTAGGAGGGTAGAACTTCAATATTTGATGATGTAGGTATTTTTGTGTATTATTATTAAGTTAATAGGTTTTAGGGGGTATGGGGTGTGCTTGTATTTTGTTGAGGGCTTTTAATAAAAAGAAAAGTTTTGTAAGATGTGACTTAGGCTCAAATGAAGAAGACAAAAACAAATGTATAAATGATTAACCTGCCAAAACAGTATATGCATGTAACATAAAATATGGAACTAGAAATTTACCAAAAAAGCTGTTATACATAAAAGGTGGGAATAATAACTTTTCAAGAAAATGATGCAAATGAAATAAAAATGAGACACTGGCTGTTTCCCATGGTTGTTTCCCACATATATGTTGAAAATAGAAGAATTTAAGGAATGGGTAGTGGAAACTATTCAGGGGCTTTTACAGAAGGTAGAAATTCTTCTGAAAATATAGCTAGGGAGTGGGATAAAATTAAAGTGGAGTTTAAAAATATGGTGGAAATAAAAGAAATGGAGATACGATTAAGAAGTAATAAGAATTATGTAGAGGGACTTACAAATGTAAAAGAATTGGAAAACAGGAATCCCACAGAACAAGAAGAGGAGCAACTGAAGAATGCTAAACAGAAAATAAGGGATTACCTCAATAATATGCATGCATTTAGAAAGACTGCTATTAAGCAACTGTAGAGACACAGACTTTTAGCACAATGACTCAGCCAACAGAAAGTAGAAGGAGCTGTCACTAAGCTTAGGGAGCCTATAACAAGGAAGATAACAAGGGATCCTGTAGAAGTATTAGAAATATTTCAGAATTTCTATGAAAGTCTGTATAAAGCAGAGAAATATGGAAATCAAGAAAAGGTACAAATGGAAATGTTTATGGAAGAATTAAATATGCCAAGGTTAAAGGTAGATGTGGCTCAATTACTAACAGGATAGTAGGAGATGAGATAAAAATAGTGATGTATAACCAATCTACAGGAAAGTCCCCAGGAATCAAAGGTATTCCTGTGGAATTCTGGAAGCTAGGAGGGGGAAAAAACTGATAAAGACCTGGAAGGTTTTGTTTAACAATATCTGAAGAGGAGGAGAAGTACCAATATCCTGTAAGAAAGGGATGGTAGCTTTAATACCTAAGGAGGGTAAAGATCCATCAGATCCAGCTTCATACAGGCCCAATTTAATACTAAACCATGATTATAGCGCTTGTGTCTATAATGGCTAAAAGAATTGGAAAAGTGATGCCAAAGTTAATAGATCTAAATCAATGTGGTTTTGTGGAGGGGAGGCAAACATTTGACAACATTAACAGAACATTGATGATCCAGAGGGAAGCAGAATGTAAGAAAATACCACTGTTGTTTGTGAGTCTTGATGCAAAGAAAGCATTTGGCAGAGTAAGCTGGGACTTTATGAGCCGGGCAATGGAAGCATTTGCATTCCCTGAAAAAAAACTATAAGGTTGATTAGGAGGACTGATGAGGGATCGAAGATGAAAGTTAAAGAGGGTGAGGTCCTCTCTGATCATTTCTGCTTGAGCCGTGGAACCAGGCAGGTCCCCTTTGTTATTTGAATTATATTTAGAAAAATTGGCAAAGAAAATAAGAGACTCAGAAATTCAAGGAATTAATTGTTATGGTAGTCGAGTAAAGCTTGCTCTATTTGCAAATGATATTATTTTATACCTGACAAAAAAAAAACAGAAAGAGACATTACACTGTTGGGAAACATTTTGAGACAGTTTCAAATCTTTTTGAGATATAAAATGAATGAGCCAAAACAAAGGTAATAGCGATAAATTATGTACTCACATACGAATTGGTTCCTCAATATCCATTTTTATGGGGATATGATAAAATGAAGTATTTAGGAGTATGGATTAAAAATTATTCTGGTGTGGCAGCTAAGGATATATGGAAAAGTGACTAAACAAAAGATAATACAAAAACCGAGAAAATGGAAGCTCTGTTATATGGATAGTGATAGTGAAATACAAGCAGTTAAAATGTTTTTAGTCCTTTTACTATTATACACAGGTCAGGCATATTTTTATCAACCAGAGGAGAAATTGTGGATAGTAAGTCAAAGTCAAAGGAAACTTTATTGTCATTTAGAACTACACATGTGTAGCCTAAACAAAATTTTGTGCATCAGCTCAATTTATGAAATTGCAAAGGAAATGAAACAACGCATACAAGTAAAGGAATAAACATAACTAACAAATACAATACTACTCCCAATACACACAAAAAAGAGCAGAGACATTTACCAACACTCACAAATGAAAAGAATACCCTCCCCTGAGTTAAATTAACTACTCTGTTTAAAGTAATACAAAACACACTACAGATTGAAATGCTTAAGTTATTTGTCTAATATTGCACTTGAGTGAGTTAAATAATACCAACTATGGATAGAATAAATAAATATTGCATTTACTTGGAATATATGTAAGTATATATTGCACAAATAAATAAAAATTGACTAATTATGTGTCCAGACCCCTGGGACTAGTACCCAAGTTCAGAAGTCTAATCACTGTAGTGTAGAAATTGTTATTGATTCTTGTAGTCCTTCTGCCTGATGCCAGATGCTTAAACAGTCCTTGCACAGGATGCGTGTTGTCCTGTATTATTTTGGTGGTCTTTTGGATACTTCTTGCAGAATAAAGATGTTGTAATGATGGAAGACTGGAACTTGTTACCTTCTCTGCAACCCTCACCACTCTTTGTAGCACTTTTCTTTCTGTAACTTTGCAGCTTCCAAACCACACTGTGAAGTTGCAGGTGAGGATACTCTCTATTGCACCTCTATAGAAGGTGGAGAGAATATGAGGAAGAAGCTTAGCTTTTTTCAGACTTCTTAAAAAGTGGAGGCATTGGTGCACTTTCTTCACCAGTTGGCTGGTGTTTTCCAACCAGGAGAGATCCTCTAATATGTGTATACCAGGAATTTTGTACTCTTAACCCTTTCCACACTCTCATCATTGATCCTGAGCACTGGGTGGTTTATTCTCCTTTTCCCGAAGTCGATAATAATCTCTTTGGTCTTGCTTACATTCAGATCAAGGTTGTTTTCCTTGCACTAACTGATCAGAGATGCCACCTCCTGTCTGTACACCCTTTCATCCTCCTTTGTGATGAGCCCCATGACTGTGGTGTCATCAGCAAACTTGATTATATGGGTGGACTTGTGCTTAGCATAGCAGTCATGGGTCAGGATGACAGTGGGCTGAGAACACATCCTATGGAACCCCGGTGTTAATCGTGATGCACTTTGATGTGTTCTTACCTGAACACACCCTCTGTGGTCTCTCTATCAGGAAGTCCAAGATCCAATTACAGAGATGTTTACTGATTCCTATATGTGCCAGTTTTTTCTATCAGCTGCTCTGACACCACCAATTAATAAAGAGCTGAAGGATTTTATCTGGGAGGGGAAGGCAGCAAGATTCAAGAGGGATAAGCTGATTCTTCCAGTAGAAAAGGCAGATTGGTATTACTCAATTTGAAGGGGATTTTCAGAGCAATACAGTTAAGGCTCCTATACATAACACAAGCAGAAAACTATAGTTCAAAGTGGAAAGGGATGATGATGAAACAGGGAAGAAGCTCAAGATACAAGGAGAGACTTGGAGTTTGGATGTAGAGAATAGCCATAATGATACAAACTATTATATTCATAAAGTAGCAGAAAGTATTCTAAGAACTAAGCCAACATGGGAATGGAGAAAGGAGATTTTTCCAATAGGGATGACTGCAATTAACTCATTCACTCAAGTGGAGCTCAGGAAGTTTGTACTGGAACTTCCAATGGGCGGAGCCTAAGTCATTTGCCAGAATCAAATTATGTCCTCACATTTCAAACAAATGTTTATATCTCTGGAACCATAGGGGTTTTGAAAGAAGTATAAATGGCAAGTCCTTCAGTACAAACTATTTTTATAGTGGCAGTACTCTTTAGGTTCTAGGTCTTAAACTGAATTTTATACGTCACAGTAAACACAGTAACTATTATGTTTGTAATATTTTGTATACAACCTACAATATCTTGGCAACCATTCGAGTTACACACATACTGTCAGCAGCATTTTATTTGCCTAGCTGAAAGCATTCATATGAGGCTAAGGAGTTCTATTTGTGTTACTTAGTTGTTGAGATATTTAAAAAAACTGAAAATGACATTTTCATAAATTAATATCAGACTAACAACTGTTAGTATTGATTTATCTATACTAGACAGAGGTCAAATATTAATGCATTTGAGTTTGCCATTGTGTAGGCTTTAAGATGAAATATTTTAAATCCTTGTATATAGCATGGTTTTGGAATTATTGAGGCAAATATGAACAAGCAATATTTGATGCCTAGAGGCATCAGTAAGAGTTAACTGCAGATGCATCTGGAGGAGGCACTTGGATGTGAAGACAATAGGCAAGAGGAGGCTGGAATTTATTGGAGAAAACTGGCAAAAAAACCTTGGTATTGGGAGCAGATAACTAGAGAGGGAAAGATAATAGAATGGGAAGATGCTAAGAATTTGGTTGGACTGCAGGTTAGAGGCCTTCTCTATCAAGGATTGATATCAGAGTATAGGCAAAAAGAAACAAATAGGGAGGTCCTAAATGAAAGACCAGCACTGGTAGCATTTTTAGTAGAATCTAGAACAGAAGTTGCCATTAAGAAAGGGATAATTAGTAGAGCATATAAAATGCATGATAACTATAAAAATCAATCAGAGGAGGTTAGAAAGGATTAAGAAGAGAGACTGGATAAGCAATTCACAGAGAAACAATGGGGGAATATATGTATGTCTCCCAAATATGTAACAAAGTCTAAAAGATTTAGGATCTTTGCTGTGTCAGAGATACTGGGTGAGCAAATTGGTGTAGCTAAGGAAATTATTTTTCTTTTATCTATGATACAGAATTGGAATTGCCTTGATATAGTAAGGCCTTTCTGAGTCTAATTATGGTGGCTGCCAAAAAAGCAATTACCAGAAAATGGAAATCAAAGTCTAAATGAACTTTACTAGAAATAGCAAATATGCAAACAGAGATAAAACAAATGGTATTTGGATCTTTAGAAAAGGGTAGTAGTAAATTACATAGGAAAAGATGGGAATTGTGGGAATAATATGTACAGAGGAGGAAAGAGGTTCAAAAGAAGACAGGATTTGAATGACCTGTGTAATATTTGACTGACAATGACTGGATAGATTATAAGTGATATATAATGTTTGCAACTACAATTGTGTCAGCATGGTTTGTAATGTACAATGTTTGGAACTGAATTTATGTCAGTATGGTTTGTTTTTACTTATATAAAAAAAAAAGTAATCTCCGTGGTATCCCCAAAGTCTCAAAACAACCCACTAAACAAGTGTAGTGGGTCCCAAAACAAAACAGTGTAAGAAACTTCTCTGTATGGAAGATTTTCAGTCCATATATCTCTAGTTAATCACTGTATATTAATCAGATCAGACAAAAGTAGTAGAAGTAGTGAACTTAACTCGTCTTGAGTAAAAGAAAATATATATAATTGTACAGAATTACTAAGTATTCGAAAGTAATCCAAGCAAGCCAGGCAGTCTGTTTCCAGTCAAAAATCATTTATTAAGTAGAAAATCCTTTATTAAGTTTTAAGTATTATTCCTTACATAATAAAATAACTTAATAAAGGAAATTCGACTGGAAACAGACTGCCTGCCTTGCTTGGATTACTTTTGAATACTTAGCAATTCTGTACAATTATATAGTTTTTATAATTTTTTTTACTCAAGATGAGTTTAAATTCACTACTTCTACTACTTTTGTCTGATCTGATTAATATACAGTGATTAACTAGAGATATATGGACTGAAAATCTTCCACACAGAGAAGTTTCTTACACTGTTTTGTTTTTATTTATATAAATGTAAGATTGCCTCTGTCGTAAGTGATAACTTCATAAAGATGTTTCTCGTTTAAAAAAAAAAACAACAAAAAACCCCAACAGAACAGACTGCTCTGTTTTCCCCTTTGCTTCAACACATGTTGTCTTAGGGAGTGATAGAACCAGTCCCTCTTTCCCAGGTGGGAAAGGTTTTTATTTAAGGATGTTTTAGTGCCAAAGAAAGATCATAACTGCAAAACAGTTCTGAATCTTTCTTTTCTAAACCTGTTTGTGATAGTGCCCAAGTTCAAAATGCTGTCACTTCACATCCTGCTACCTCTTCTTCCTCATTTATGTTTCCTGGTAACATTAGATCTAAAAGAAGCTTATCATAACATCCCTATTCATCCAGATTTGAGGCATTTTTTAAAGGTTCTGTGTGTCTGGATCACATTATCAGTTTTCTGCCTTACCCTTTAGACTATCCACTACACCAACAGTGTTCACAAAGTGTCTAGCACCAGTTATAGCTCATTGCAGGCTACAAGGTATCCACATCTTTCTATATTTACATGACTTACTTATCATTGAAGAGTTTTTTCAAAGTGTCAGGTGTCTGTCACTTGGGTGAGAAATCTCTTATGCAAGCTATGATAGCAAAAGAACATTCAAAAATCTTTTTGACTCCTTCACACAGGATTGTGTTCCTGGGGTGTCAGCTAGACACCGCAGTTAAAAGAGCTTTTCTTCCATAGAAGAAACAGATCCATACCTACATTTATTTCTTGAGTTTTCCACTCAGAATTTGGTCACTTCAAGGAAATACCTCAAGATTTTGGGTCTCATGGCATCTGTAATACTCATGATACCCCCGACAAGACTCCACACGAGAAAGATATAATGCTGTTAAATGCTAGGAGTCTAAACATGAAACTACACTCATTGCAAACATTCTTAACCCTGGAAGATGCTGACATTTGTGCAGTCACAGAAACCTGGTTCAAAGCTGGGGAGAACACCCCAGCCACACAAGGTTACTCATCCTATCATACATTCAGACCCCAAACCATGGGCAGCAAAGCAAAAGGAGGTGGAGTTGCAATATATGTAAAAGACATACACACCTCCTGGCTGAACAAACAGTATGACAAACAGGAAACACTCCAGGTGCAGTTAACAATTGTCAAGACCCCTATTCAAATCATAGGTAGCTATAGGCCTCCAACTTTGACTCAAGATGCCCACTCCACCTATCTGGACCTCTCTCAATCTATCAAGATTCAACCCTTCACCCAGATCCAGGGCGACTTTAACTATCCAATCATAGATTGGAAGAAATACTCATGCCAAAACACAAATTCCCACAGATTCCTTGATTTCATCATTGCAAATGCCTGGGACCAGTTAGTCAACACCCCCATAAGAGGTGAAAATATCTTGGACTTGGTATTAACCAACATGAGTAACCACTGCAGCATCCCTACAGTGTCATCATTCTTGGTAAGATCTGATTACAAAGCAGTCACTTTCGAAGT
Source organism: Protopterus annectens (assembly GCF_019279795.1). NCBI lineage: Eukaryota > Metazoa > Chordata > Ceratodontiformes > Protopteridae > Protopterus > Protopterus annectens. The sequence continues at coordinate 579,686,027 of NC_056733.1, read as the reverse complement.
CACCATCTCCCCTAACCCTCCCTCCCCCCACTTGGGTAAAACAAAAAAAACTTCTCCAAAGCTGATTACAACCTCCTGAGGGAAGGTATAAACAGCTTCCCTGCCATCTCCCCTCCATAGGAACTGGCACATATGTCCAAACCTACACCAAAGTACTATATGAGCATTTATATAGCTGCATGGAACAATGAATACCCAACAGGACAAAATCCTACTCCTCAAGGAAGAGTAAACCTGTCTGGTCAACATCTGCAATAAATAACATCTATAATAAAAGGACAAAATTGCTGTCCAAAAACAAGAGGGATCAGGTGCCTAATTGGAAGCAATCTCTCCTTAGCCTGAACAAGCAAATAAGAGCACTAGTGAATTCCTCCAAAGCAAACTTTGAGTCCAAACTGGCCACATCTACTAAAGACAATTATAAGGCTTTCTTCACATATCTCCACAATCTCAAGGGAAGTACCCAGATCTGCTCAGAACTGGTGGTCAAGGATACCACATACACAAATGATGTAGATATAGCCAACCTGCTGGCAGACATGTTCAGTGAAAACTTCACCCCTCTGTCTCCCCATCCGTAAAACAGGATATCCCCAGTATCTGCCCCTCTCTCCTTATCTCTAGGCAGCAAGTCATCACTTCCCTCTCAAAGGCAAAAAATGCAGCCTCTATGAGACCTAATAACATCACAGGCTGCATCCTATATGAACTCAGACAGGATCTTGCAGCAGCATTATGCATCCTATTCAACCAAAGCCTGAGTACTGGCTTTGTCCCATCCGAGTGGAGGACAGCCACTGTCATCCCTTTGCACAAAGGTGGAGCATCCACCAATCCAGGAAATTATACACCCATCAGCCTAACTAGCCTGATCTGCAAGGCCATGGAGTGAATTATAATGGACCTCATTAACAAGAACATTGGCAACCTCCAAACACTGGATCCCACAGTTTGGTTTCATCAAGGAGAGGTCATACTTGTTAAATCTGGTCAACTTCTTTGAGGCAGTCACCAAGGCCATGGACGAGGGGAAGACGGTGCACACCACCTACCCTGACCTGGCTAAAGCCTTCAATACTATTCCCCACTCGGGTATAACAGATAAACTCTCTTAACTAGACTTCAGTCCATATGTTACCAGATGAGTAGCAAACTGGCTGACTGATAGAACCCACCTAGTCAAAATAGAGGAAGCCACCTCAAGCAAGAGTGACGTCTCCACAAATTATCACTTTGATAAGCTCCTAAGCATGCAATCAATCGTGAGAGACTCGGGCACCCAAATTGATAGTAAACTGACTTTTGACCACTATAGTGCCTCCCTTGCACAAAAAGCTTTCAACATGGCCTACCTCATTAGCGTGGGTATCTTATCCAGGGATAAGGTGGTCATAACATCCCTGTATTCTTCCTTTATAAAACCCATTATTGAGTACAATGCCCCTTTCAGCAAGTACCTCACAAAGCACATGCAGCAGCTGGAAAGACCACATATGTTCCTCAGCAGGATAATCCAGGACAATCCAGGGCCTCAAACATCTACCCTACACAGGTTAAAGGCCCTGTCCCTCTACTCAGTCTCCTACAGACTTCTTAGAGGTGACCTCGGTCTGGCATACAAAGAAATCTTAGACCCCGCCTTGATGGGACTGTTGCATATCCGCAAGTCATGTTCCATTCGAGTAACCCACATGAGCGACCTCAACCTAGTCTGTGATATCAATAGGACTTGTTGATGGGACAGATTTGTATCCCAGAGACTCCCACTTCTGTGGAACAGACTCCCTCTCCACATCAAGCAGAGTACCTCATATAACCCTTTTAAGCTCAACCAGGATAACTGGATGGGGAACAGAAAATACACCCCAGGGATTCCCTGCTGGACAGTGGCATAGGTTGCTGACTTGTTGAAACATGGGCTACATTCTTGGATAGGCTTGTAGGGGCCTGAGGGCCAATAGCCTAGTAACTTCCTATGATTCTATGGTATGTAATGTCTCTTTGGTCCCAGCACTAACATCCTTTGTCTTTTCAAATCCCAGTGCTGGGGTTTGTCAGAAGAGAGACTACTTGGTGGAGACAACAAATTTCCCTAAACACAGGTCTCCTCTTCTCCGTCCCTGCTCCAGAACTGTTAATCATCAGAAATACCTCTGACTTTGCTTGGGAAGCAGTTTCAAGAGGGTTAAAAGTGCAAGGTATGTGGGACACCAAGGACAGATACAAACACATAAAAGAAATGTCTGCCCTGATCAAGGCACTCAACTTTATGAATCATCTTTGCTCACCTGGACCTCTTTAAGTTATTATAGACAATACCACAATCATGTGGTATATCAACAAGCAAGGGTAAAACAGGTTTTACCCACTTTGCAGACTACTCTAGCCATGTTACCATGGGATGTAGCTTCAGAGAACAATCTCACTCTACAGGCATCCTACATTCCGTCAAAGCAAAATGATGTGGTAGACAAGCTGAGCAGGATCACAGCAGACCCTCATGAATGGAAACAGATCAGGGGGTCTTCCAAGATTTGATCCATCTGTGGGAAGTTCTTCAACAGACCTATTTGCCTCCTCTCTAAACAATCAGCCTGTAAGATTCTGCTCCAGGGCACCATGCAAGAAGGGCCTGGAATACAGATGCCTCTTCCCTTCCATGGACAGGATTGTTCCTGTATGCTTTTCCACCCTTTCCACTGATGTCAAGGGTACTTGTAAAGATTCAGAAGGAATCCACCATGATAATTGGAGTGACTCCCTTCTGGCCCAGGCAACAGTGGTTCTGCCTTCTATTGGGAATGACTGGGGCAATTACCACATGCTTCTTTACAAAATGGATCAATACACACAGGATCAGGGGTGTTTTATATACCCTGACTCCAATCAACTTCAACTGACTGCATGGATGATAAGGTCTTAATTCCCTTTAGGCACCTATTTACTGAGATGTGCAGCAGGTAGTAATGAAGACAAGAAACCCTGCTACTAAAAAAAATTATATATTAGCAAAATGAAAAGGTTTTCTAGTTGGTGCCAACAACATAACCAGCACCCATTTGGGGTTAGAGTTACTATCCTATGGGCTTTCTTAATCCTCCATCAAGGTTCTTTTATTGGCCATGGTTCTTATTCTTTCAATGCATCCTCATGTAAATATACTTACTCACTTTGATCCTGGACATCCACCAGGATAGATTATACAGATAGTATCTTGTCAGCTCCCAGCATGACCTTAAGAATTACTTCATGCTCATACTCTTCTTCCTTCCTTCCTTTTCTTATGGAATTCCACCCCCAAGGTATAGAGGCTAAGTGGGTGGAATTCAATAAAGCCTACATGGAGTGATTCTCCATGTACGAATAGTGTTACAGCCTGAACACAGAGCATGGCCGCTGAGTGATCCAGGAAACAGGGCTGAGGGGCATGCACAAGCGTGCAGACATGGATGTGTCCGTGGAATGCAAATCACCTCATAAGCTGGTGGAAACCATGGAAATGAGGTGGATTTTAATTTAACAAGCAGACAGGCAACCGTGTGGGTGCTGTGTTGGTGTGGGTTTGGGGAATGTATATGAATAGAAACCGTGTAACGGAATATAAATTTTTAAACAGGGTCTGTAAATGCTTACAATAAAAGGCCAATATGGTACCATAGGCATACAAATGGCCAAAACTGTGGCTTGTGAGTCCAGAAAGCAATGCAAATAATTAAAAAAATAATATATTTTTTAATACCTATATTACGTTTTCACGGCTCGCAGAGATGTGCAAACATGCTGTTATGGAAAAAAACTTAAAAAGTGTAAAAAAAAAAGTGTAAAGTAGACATTTGCAAATTTATTGCATTATAGTGCCTGGGATGCAAAGTGTTAAAATAGCAGGTGTCAGTGGTTGCTATGGAGGCAGGTCCTGGAGTAGTGAAGTATCCAGGGTATACGCAATTAGCTGTTGCTGAATAGCAAAAAGGGCAATGGTGTCTGCAGATACAACCCATGGTAGGGCTAGAATCATGTAGGTAGTGGTAGAACAGGTAGCTGACATCAAAAGGGGGTGTGTCACAGTATGTTACAGCAGACTGGAACTCAGCCATGTCTGTCTGTGCTCAGCTAAGCACAGCTAAGCGGGGGGGGGTGTCTGTTGCTGTTGAGTGTGTTTTAGCTAGTTTAAGAAAAGCTGAGTGTGCCCGTGGTTGGGGGAGTGTCAAAACTGCTGAGCATTGTTTAGACTAGCGCCTTGGGTTTCCGCAGCATGCCATAATGCTCAGCAGTGAAAGAATAGGAAAAAAGAAATAGCCTAGGAAAGCCATCAGGTAGAAATGACTGATAAGTAATGCTCAACAGACACTGGCACATTCAAACCCCAATGATATACCTAGCAGATGAATTGCAATATAATGAGCCAATTACACAAGCTGCAACTGCAGTACACCACTATAAAGTGTGCATACACCCTTCAATCTGATTTTCCCATATACTCTGCACTATTGGAGTACACATTTGGGAATTTTAACTGAAAAAATGCTAGGGGCTGCTGCTGCCGCTCTGCTACATCTGTATGTGCTTGAGGCTGACGTCAGTGAAGATGATGATGCTGACAATAGGTTCAGACTGAGAAGGAGAAGAGTGTTCAGGCCCAGGGTGACCTTCCAGGGGCTACATGAGCTGGAGATTGTACAGCACTACAGGGTGGACAGAGACATACTACAAGAACTCACCGAGCTCTGCCGCCCTCAACTCAGACCCAGAGCCAACAGAGGGGAACCAATCCTAGTGGAAACAAAGGTATGTGTAGTCCTTAGAATATTAGCTACAGGTATTTTTCAAAGACCAACTGGGGACATAATGGGGATCTCACAGGCATCTGCATCCAGGGTACTCCACCAGATCCTGGATGCCATGCAAGAACATGCCAGTGAGCACATTTATTTACCCCGCACCCCTGAGGAGAGGGTCAGCAATATTCATATTTTTCACTATGTAGCACACTACCCTGAGGTAGTGGGTGCCATAGACTGCACTCATGTGCACATCAAAGGACCACCCGGTGAAGAGGGAAGGGTCTATGTCAACTGCAAGGGGTATCACTCCATCAACTGCCAGGTCATGTACAATGCCCAGGACATTATCATGAAGTGTGTGCTGGCAGCCCTGGCAGCTATCACGACTCCCACATCTGGCATGCCTCACAGCTATACCAGATGTTTGCCAGGGGGGACATCCCATATGACCATCTATTGGGGGATTCTGGCTATGCAGTGGAACCTTGGATGATGACCCCCATCAGAAATGCACACACACCTACTGAAGAACACCATAATGAGGCACACACACAAACTAGGAACATGATAGAGCAAGTGTTTGGGCTACTCAAGTCACAGTTCCCCTGCCTCAATATATCTGGTGGAGCCTTGCAGTACTCACCAGCCACATGTGCACATATGTTCACAGTATGTGCCATAGGTTCATAGGTAGGTACTAGGCTATTGGCCTTAGGGCCTACACAAGCCTAGCCAAAAAGGTACCCTGGCTTTCGCCACCCAAGAAAATTATTTTCCTATGCCCCTGTCAAGCAAAACCACAGAAGTATCCCCGAGGTGAATTTCCTATTACCCATCCAATCATCAAGATTTTTCTTGAAGAGTGTTAATGAGTGTTAATGAGGAGCTCTGTTTGACATAGATAGGTAGTCTGTTCCAGAAAATGGGAAGTCTCTGGGACAGGAATCTATCCCTCCAACATGTTCTGTTTATTGTGGTGACAAGGTTTAGGTCCCTAGAGCATGTTGCTCGGAGGGATTGGGATTTCTTTAAGTGGAGCATGTCCAACAGCTCTGGGTTTGACATAGCTTTGTATGTTAGGCAGAGATCGCCTCTAAGTAGTCGATATGTGATGGAGTGCTACACAATATGATCATATGGAAACAGCTGCGGTAGGAACATCCCATGGAAGGGACACACAGCCCCCCACCAGTTCCAAGGTCCCCACAGCCACAGGGGGACTCAGAGGAAGAACCCCCTAAGCCTATCCCTGTAGGCAGATGTAGGTGTGCCCAGTATGCCCTGGCCTTGCAAAGAGGCAATGCATAGCACATGCACTGACAAACTAGGGACTGACATCTCACTCTGACTCATATACATAGTAAAATGGATACCAGCCACACCACACAACCTGTACCTTACCATGTCTAGGCTGTGTACTGCATGCATCCCACAGAGTCAGCCCTGAAGCACTGTTCTCTCAACTACTGCAGACACAATGTATGTCACTCTTCTTTACAACAAATGAATGAGGTAGTAGACTGTGGTAGCATATATATGGACCTGCCACATGTATACAAGGGAATGGAGTGGGCTACTGGGATAGCTGCCAACAAGTGACAGCTATGTGGGACAACAGGAACCCTCTGCCCAATACTGGCCACCCCATAATATGCAGTAGGCCCCAAGCCAGCAAATCCCACTTCAGTATGCAAAGGAATTACAAACACTGGGGTTACAGGAGTGACGCTTGATTGTCAATGCTAGAGTCCCCTATCCCCAACACACCTGTGTTCCTATACAACTGCAGTAACAGTATGTTTGCAAGGTAATATCAGAAGACCACACAATCCCTGGGCTGTCCCAATCAATCTGGTGACATGTACACGTTCCCCAATATGCAGAGGTCAATGTGCTATGTGTGTCTGTGTTTGATAGCGTCAGGAAGTAAACTGCACTGTCTGGTGGCTGTTGTGGCTTAGTGGGCTAAGTACATTACTGTGGTTGATAGGGTACATGGTTCGAGATTGGCTGCTCCTACTCTTTTGCATGTTAGCCACATCTATGGTAGGAGTGCTACAGAACATCCATGTCAGTATCTGTTACTGCAAGAAAGCTGGGCAAAGCCACAAACAATGGAGGGACAGGAGGCCACAGACATGGGCAGTACACAACTCTGAGTAACCTAGATGGTGGCTAGAAGAACAGCAAGTTATAACAAGTCACTGTAGCATCAGGATATAAAGGCTGTCGTGTAACTGTGTCAGTGGGCACCAACCATACCCCACAAATGTAGAGGGTTTTGCAGACTGTCCACATTTATGCCTCATATATCTGTTCTGTTTGTCATAACATTGCAGTTGTCTAGCAAACTACTGGCAAATCAGTAAAGGTTGCTGTGAGAATATAATGACAGTTCAGATGCAGATTTCATGCCCATCAAAAAAATGCATGCTAATACAAAACCATTGTACCAACTGTCTACATTTGTAAGAATATTAAAATCATGTCCCCATATTTGGGCCTGTGCCCCACCGTTATATATGGCCCTGTCCAGATATTTGGTTATAAGACTTTCAGAGGTATGGGCAGTATGTAGCCTTATAATAACAGTTCAACACAAGCCATCTGAGGACCACAGCAGATGTATGGTGCACAATGCTGGACAACCTGCAAAACAGGGATAGTAATAGGTGTGAAGTCCATAACTCTGTGTGTGGTGTTGCATCTCTTGCTCCAGTCACAGCATACCTACAAATACATAGAGCAGCAACTGTGGCCAAAGCCAGGAAATGGAGCAGGGCAGGACAAAGGCCCACATATAAGGGAAGGAGGAACTCCTGCATAGTCAAAAGTAGAAAGTGCAGAATAGAACAGTTCCTGCAGTAGCATGGGTTCATGCAGTGTATCTAGTCAGTAGCCAAAATGTCTGTCAGCCGTTCCTCACATCAAGCTGTAATGATCTGTCACTGATATACCAAGAAATCACAGTGCTATGTCAAATGTACCAGACATATTCTGCAAAATTCTGTTCAGTCCAATACAGTCTGTACACATCCTAGATATGGGGCAGACAGCATGAACAACACACAGCCAGGAAATCCCTCAAGCATTATATTAGGGAGGTGCTGGACTGTTTCATCAGGTTCAGCAGACAATTGGCTGTAGAACACAAAATTCTGGGCTGGACTGCAGGTAGGTCTGGCTTGAAGTCCCACTGTAAGTATTGATAGTCAAACTGGGCACGCTCCTACACTTAGCTAATGTCAGCCCATGTCTGAACCCACATCTGACTATAGACCTGTGATGCCCATATATATCTGTGCATACAGACAGCTAGGTATACTTGAACTGTCTCTCCCTATCCCCATCAGACATGATTACCCTTATCTATCCATATGTGGCATATATAAGATATATCTGGATCTGCTGAGTTTAGTATAGATACACACACACACAACACACACACACACACATATATATATATATATATATATATATATATATATATATATATATATATCATATATAGAGAGAGGCAGACAGGGGGGAAGAGAGACCCAGAAAGGCATAAAGTGATGTAGTGCTGCAGCCAGTCATAGTACACCAACTGTAACCAGTTCCACGTGCAAATAGTACAGTGAGCTCTAGTGTGTAATAGTAAGTAGCTAGGGGTTCTCAACTCACATCAACCACCTTGTGTGTGTGTGTGTGTGTGTGTGTGTGTGTGTGTGTGTGTGTGTGTGTGTGTGTGTGTATTCCACATACAACAGAATACACATGCCCAACAGGACTATGTCTGTGCAATGGTCCCTTATTTTATGTCCCTGTGACTACTGTCTTCCACAACAGTGGCCTTCATGTCAGCAACTACTGATGTCATCCACCCCAACAGCAGTGGCAGACACTAGCCAAATGCATAAACTCTGTGGTGCATGCAATAACTATGTAGTATTATGATGTATACAGCTAGACAGGTAGTGGTTGTAATCCCAGCAATGGCAACTCGCTGAGTGTGTGTACATGTGTGCATGTATATCCCCTTGCTGCTGTGTTTATTTCCTCCCTGTGTGTGTGCAGTGCCAATACATTTTAGAGCCTATACCTACCTGTGAATCCCCCCATTGGCCTACTTTACAGGGCCTGCTGATGTCATCCACATTAGATGCATAGTTACACACTCTCCAGACACATAAGCTCTGTGGCACACAATACGTACGTAGCACTATAGGGTATACAGCTAGATAGGTAGTGGCTCTAATTTCAACAATGGCAACTCAGTGTATATGTGTAAGTAAACCCCCTAAAGCTGTGTGTATGTCTTGCCCATGTGTGTGTGCAATGCCTTAAGGCTTGTTCCACCTCTTAATCCCCCCACTGCATTACTTTACAGGGTCTGCTGGTGTCTTCCACCTTAGATGCGCAGTTAGACACTCTCCAGGTACATAAGATCCATGGCACATGTGATAAGTACATAGCACTATAGTACCTACAACTAGATAGGTAGGGGTTCTAATCTCAGAAATGACAACTGTGTGAGTGTGTGTGTCTGTGTGAAAAATATCCCCCTGTAGCAGTGTGGCTGCCTTGTGTACATGTGTGATAATTAGTTCATTTTGAGGGCCTGTTAATCACATCAGATTACTTTACAGGGCCTGCTGGTGCCTTCCACCTTAGATGCATGGTTAGACACTCTCCAGATACAGAGGCTCATTGGCGCATGCAATATGTACGTAGCACTATAGTATATACAACTAGATAAGTAGGGGTTCTAACCTCAAAACTGGCAACTGTGTATGTGTGTGTATGCATATCCCTTTGCAACAGTGTGGCTGTCTTCCCTGTGTTTGTGTACAGTGGTTATACCATTTTGAGGGCCTCTGCAAACCTGTTAACCCCCCTGGCAACCTTACATCCCCTGCAGGTGTCATCTACCTGAGTAGTACTGTCCAACACTATAAAAACATTTAAGCTCTGTGGCACATGTGATATGTATGTAGCACTACAGTATGTACAACTACACAGGTAGGTATTCTACTCTCAACAAGGGCAGTTCATGAGAGAGAGAGAGAGAGAGAGTGTGTGTGTGTGTGTGTGTGTGTGTGTGTGTGTGTGTGTGTGTGTGTGTGTGTACGTATATCCCCTTGCAGCAGTGTGACTGTGTTAGGCCCAACACCTGTCCCGCTGTGCAGGTTGCACTTTATGTTTGGCCAGGTGTGTCCTGTGAAAATAACTAAAACAATACATAGGTCCCAAGATTGTAGGTCAACAAACATTTCCTACATGTGTGTAATAGTTGCATAAGCCAGTCATTTTACATCAGAAACACCTGAATGTTCTGAGACATGGCATAACCTAGGGAAATACTTCCAAAATAACATGTCATATTGGCAGACCAAGAGACATCCTGCCTTTTGCACTTGTTGTGGGTATGGTTTGTTCTGCCAACTGCCACAATACTACATAAAGTGTCCAACATTGAGCATTCATTAAGGTGGCAACCCTAGTCTGTGTTGCTGATGTGTGTGCAATATGTACACACGTCAAGGCCCTGTGGGTAGCTGGTGCCCCTACATAACCCACATGTATCTAGGCATGAATGCTAACTGCCACTATTCACATATGATGGTACTGACTAAGGCTGTGGTGACTGTAAGTTGTGTGCTGTCTGTCATTGACCAAGCAAATGATGTTAACACACTGCAACAGGGTCTGACATCAGGAACAGACTGGTGCCAAGTCCTGGCCTCAAGCTAAATTCTAAAAAGAGTACCATCATACCATACGGCAACAACATGGCCCCACTGTTTGCCATATCAATGGCTACCCCATAAACACACAACCTGTGTTGACAGACCTGGGTACTCAGTTTCATAACAATGTCACATTCAACCATTATGTACTGGCAGTGGTCAGAAAGGCCTTGTACATGGTGAAAGTCATAGGTAAAGGGAGTGCATCCAGAAAAAAGGTGGACATTACCTTTGTATAGTCCTCAGTCAGTACAACAATATTTTAGTACAATGGCCTGTTTGATATGTACCTATCCAGACATCTGCAACAACTGGAAAGGCCATGGTAGTACCCACAAAGGTAATCCATGCCCTCCAACACCTGTCCCATGCAGACAGCCCCTAATCAGTAGTGCCTCACTCGGTATCAGACAGGTTGCCCAGAGGTGGGCTATGGCATGCCTACAACCCAATGCTGGACCCTGCCCTTCAACAGCTGCACCATATATGTGAGTCTACTTCCTAGCCCATTACCAGCACAACAACCTGAATCTAATAGGTGACATCAACAAAACCTGCCAGACCAAAAGGTTTGTCAACCAGAGGCTGCCCTATCTCATGAATACACTTCCCAGACATATCAGAGTACCATGCAGACCATCAAGTGTAACCATGATGAGTGGATGGGATACCACAAATATGTCCCAGGGGTCCCACCTGTGTCCCTCAATGACAGGGGCAAAACAGATGCTGATTGATGATTCTGTTGGGGATAAACTAATGGCTAGGCTTGTAAGGGCCTCAGGGTCAAAAGCCTATTAACCTTGTATGATCCTAGGTATACCAGTTATGGCACTGTGTGTTGTGATGTACTAAGCTGCTAAGTATCCACGCCCATCATTGCCATCTATTGTGGTGTATCCCCTACAGGTGACATACCACTACCATTTCATACATCCACCATCTGACAGATAAGTGGTACTACAAGTCCAGCAACATCTGTGCGACACAACTACAGACAGCACTGCAAACATGTTGTAGAGTATCCTCCTTGTGGGTGTCCAACATCCGCAGTACACAGATGTTTGCAGAATATGTACATGTGTCTGATATATATGGGCCCTCTGCCAGACAAATGTGGATGTCAGGAAATCATTTGAACAATATGTAATGGTTGTTTCCAGACTGCTGTGAATGTGGCTGTCACAGGCCAGACACCTGAAAAAACAATTATGGTACTTTAATATCTGTTACTGTATTCAGTCCCTCATGTTGCATGCTCAATATGTACACTAAGGTGCTGAGGGTGAGTCTGTCACCCCCCCCACTACTACTACTGGCTATAACCTGCTTTCCTCTTGTAGGGGGTCAACAGGTATGCTAGCAATAGCTCTCAGGCGATGATATACAGGTGTTGAGTACACAGTGACCTAGCCAGAGTACATCAGGAACAGTCAAGGACACCTTGACAATGTTTGAACTATGCCTGTGTGACATTCACAGAGTCAGAGGAGCAGACTGACAGTACATCATGTGATATGGCAGCTGTATCCACCACTACAGACTGTGACTATTGTCTAATACACAATCCTGTCACATTCGTACATGAGCTGACCAGTGCTGAGGGGACTCAGGGGCCAGAGTTGTGATCTATGTCACAGCAGACAGAACCAAAAAGGAAGCCTGTAGTTGCTGGACAGCTAACAGAGACATGTAATTCCAAGATATTTACCACAGACCTCTATTGTGGTAATCCCTATTTCCCATGCCTGCACCCCCCAACTGCATCTGATTACATGGAGAATACTATTACATGCCTGGTATAGTGCTGTATTCCTTTATGTGCAGAAATCCTGTGGTAGAATGCTAGGATAGTGCAGTCTGTCACCATAGGGAAAGTCACAGACTTGTGTACCATACACAGCACCTTGCCTTTTGTAAGTAATGCTCATAAACAGCTGATTGCCTGTGCACCAGTCTGTGGCTCAGATTCACTAATTACATTCAGAACAGCTGGGTTGCATTGTAAAATCAAGTCATGGCAACACAGTGCTGTATTTGAGTCCTTCCTGTAGACCTTGACCCTTTTCCTGGCCTGTGCAAAGGACATTACAAGGTGTGGGGACTACAGCATCACAGAGGGTAGGTTGAAATACTGTCCACAGTTTGGATTTATGTGGTCTCTCCACAGTTTTGCATGCTTTGTTTGGACATTGTGAACAAACTTTCTGATTATGTGGTAGTTTACTGTTTAACAGTTTTCCATGCTATGTTGGGCCATTATGAACAGACTTTTTGATTATGTGTCAGTTTAACAATGTGGGTTGAGGTCAGTAAGGAGACAGATGTGAATGTCATACATCATTTGCTTCAGAATATGCATGCTGCTTCAGTAGCCACTGATCTATCAGCTGTGTATGTTTGTAGGGGAAGACACTGACACATGTCCCTGTCACTTGACCATTCCCCTCACTCCTTTATATATGGGTGTTGTGTGGATTTGTTTGGGGGGTACGGTAGGTCTATAGCAGGTAGCTGAACACACTGATGCATGTGTTGCAGACTGTAGTTGCTGCATTCTGCCCAGGAGCCATAATGGGGATTCCAAACACACTGTGGGACAGCAAGCTATATATGTGATTGAGGGAGCAGTGTCAGCTCTGTTCTCACAGCATAGCCAGATTGAGGGTACCCATAACAGTCCAGGTGAGGCATGTCCCACTGGTACATATGTTATGTAATAGTGCCATCCAGAGAGTGGTAAGTGACATTTAGGACACCTATACATTTTTGTGAAGGGTCTCCCAACCTACAAGCCTTTGAGGTGCTAATATGGGTGGCAGTGACTGCAGTAGCAGAAAAAAGTTCTGCTTAGAATTGCACGGTTCAGTCATTTAATTGTTCTGACAAACATGTACTTAACATGCAACACACTAGAATGGAATCCAGGAGTGTGGGTGGACAAATGTTAAGCATGTTAGGAATGTAACAGGTTGAGCTATGGAGTAAATACTCTAGCATGTGTATTTGAAAGACATATGTGCATGCATACAGTCTGTTACACAGGATTGGCATGAACATGTGTGATTGGATGTGTATGACATGTGACACTGAACTGTCTGTCATGTTTCATAATGTCAGTGTGTACCGACTTGCCAGTATGTCAGCACACAGCATAGGTTGTATGATGTGCGCCAAATGTAGGTGGCACAACTGAGGACATTCTGCAACAGTCTGCAGTTGTCATCTCTACCTGATATCCTAGGCCTCACGTACAGCCATCAAATTTTTTTGTCTGTGTAATGGTTTTGTGTCTGTATCACAGTCCCAACTATGTTGTCATTTGCCCATTATATGTACAAGCAGTGTGTCACTGGTAAGAAGGATATGTTTATGGAAACACCCATTAGTTTTGAAAGCTGAGTGGCTTAGTGGGTTAAAGCACTGTGCTGTATTTGACAGGATCCTGGGTTTGAAACTTGGCAAGGGCTGAATATTTTTCAGCTGTGCAGCACTAATAAACAGGATAAGTTTATAGAAACAGCTGTTAGTCTTAATGCTGAGTGACTTCGTGGCTAATGTACTGTGTTGTAGTTGAAAGGGTCCTGGGTTTGAAACTTGTCAGGGTCTAAATATTTTTCAGATGTGCATCTCTGATAAACACGGTAAGTTTATGGAAACACCTGCTAGTCTTCAAAGGTGAGTGGCTTAGTGGGCTAATGCCCTATGTCATAGCTGGCAGAGTCCTGGTTTCGAGACTTACCTGGGAGATAATTTTGCTGCTATGCAGAACAGTGTCAGACAGACAGAAGGTGATTAAAGCACTTTTAAGCAGCTTTAAGCATGTTTGTGTGATGCTACACAGTGCTTAGTCCCACTTAAACCCGCACTATTTCAAAAAAAAAAGAAAAAAAGGGGTGATAGGAAAATGGTGAAATGGGGGCAAGCAGGAGGAAAAATAATATAAAAGGCAGGTAGGGATGTGCAGGACAGGTGTAGGAAAGGACCATAGCTCTCCATTTCTTGTACAGCAACAGCTGTGCATGTTGTGGACAATTTGGAATTTGGAGCCTCACATCCCACAAGGAGGGGCGTGGGCAATATAACTTTGTTGATTAATTGCTGAGATGATTGATGTCAGTGTACATGGGGTGAAATGGAGAGCTATGTATGTGGCAATATTTTTTTGCAGGATAGATACCTTTTTTTTTTAAGGAGAGTGTGGAATGGGTTGTAGGTACGTTTGGGGATGTAAGCTAGGTAGGAGAGGTTGTGTTTGCAGACAGACAAGATAGCAGACAGGAGTAGTGTATGATACATGAGGGAGGAAACACCTTGGACAGGGAGGGTGTTTGGGAATTGGAGGATCAAGTGGCCCTAGATGGCAACAGTGGGACTGAGCTCCCCACCCATGGACAGTCACCTCTGCTCCTTCATGGCCTCAAAGGTGGGTGTGCTGGGGGATGGGCACTGGGGCCTGCCTGTCCCTCCAGGTGCTCCAGTCTGCCCTCAATTTGGCTCAGTTGTTCATCCAAATTACGCTGGATAACCCTGAGCATCATACCTGTAAACTTCTGCCAGGTGACCAGTCCCTCTCTGCGCCCATGCCCAGGCGGGACAGGCCCTGTCTCCTGAGGTGGTTAGGACCAGTGGAGGGGCCAGCTCCAGGTTGGGTCTCAGATCTGCTGGGACCTGGTGCCATGGCCAGATGAGGTGGGATAGGTGGATCCCATGTAACCAGCCAACCCAGTCATGCTATGGTGTTGATGTTTGTCAAAATGTATAGGTTAGTCATGAACAGAACATTTCAACATTAGTTATAACAGCATGCATGGGTGTTCCAATTACAGGACAATAGAATTGCATAGCATACAGAACACAGGCATAAATGGAATAACAGTCATTATTGTAACAGCATGCCAGTAACAGTTACAGCAAAGGGCCAACAACATTGGTATTTCAAACACCAACTGTACCACCGCTAGGAAGTTTATTATAAAACAGGTAAGTGCTTTCAGGGATGTGCCCCTTCATCAGACAACTGACAAAAACAATTAATTCCTTATATAGTAGAAGCACCTGCTGTCAATTAAGTCTTAAAGATACAATGTTAAATACATAATCACTTCACTCGCGTTTAAAGGCATAGTCTTAAAAACTGCACCAAGTGTTAAAATACAAACACTGCATTTTAAAACATTTATGGATAAAAAATCTGTGTACATAGGAATGAAATAAAATAAATTTGAATTAACCATGTCACAGTAACAAAACCCTCCTTTTGAGAACAGGAAGTATTAAAATGTTTTTGTTTAAACCTGGTGGAGTACCAGCATCTAAATTCAGCTGCCACATCAATTATTTATACTCAAGGGAAGTCTCTCAGTCCCCACCCCTTTCTGGAAGGCACACTTTTTCCAACACCCAAAATTTGAACTTGGCTTGCTTGCAAGTTAAAGTGCATTTGTATAAAGCATGTGTTTCTTTTTGCTTATTAATCTCATAGGGATGTTCATATATATGTTGTTTCAACTTTCTCTCTGTTTTCCCAATGTAGTATGACGGACATTGTTTGAAATAAGCTATATATTACTCCTGTTGTATTACAGTTGTAGTATCCCTTCCCTACCAATGTTCTTAAATTGTCTCCAATGGATATATCTTCCTTATTTTCTATAAATGTACACTGGGCACAAGCCCCACATTTATCAGTACCATGTTTGTTTTTCCCTGGTCTTTGATTTATCACCCTTTCAAAAATATTTTTTAAGTTTGGGCTCCTTTTACATCTGAATTTTAAGGTCTTAGCAAACACATCCAGACTTTTGGGCATTCTGGAAAACAGTTCCCAATATTTTATAATAATTTATTTGACTTTCTTAGTGTCTGAATGGTACTCTATAGCTATAAATAATTCCCCCTTATTACCCGTATAGTCTATTTGTAGATTGTATTGTGAAAGTACTTGCAGCACACTATGTCCCAAAAGGGGTACATATTTTTTACCCCAGTTAGTCAAAATTTCCTCCTTGGTTACTTTAATTAAACTCAGTGGGTATCCCCTGTCTGTCAATAGTTGTTCAGTGTAATTCAACTCCTTAATTAAGTCCTCCATGTAAGTGGTCATGTGTGCAGCTCTCACAATCTGCCCCATGAAGTTGCTTCATAAATGACCTGTGAAAGGAATGTGTTGCAGAAGACATAGACACCCCCAGGCTGGTCAAACTGTATGACACATGGAAGACACTCCAAGTGCAATTAACTGTTGCTACAAACGAAAACGAAAAGCGCTTAAAATAAATTGTTTAAATTAAACTTGAGCTCTTCTGTTTTTGGCGTGGACATCTACCACTGACAGTGACTATTTTTACTGATATTCAGTCTGTTTGGTTTGCTCTAAGGTTCACCTTTTATTTTCCCAGTCTGTTTTGAATTTTTTGGTTATAGCAATTAACTGTTGACAAGACCCCTATTCAAATCATAGCTAGCTACAGGCCTCTGACTTTGACTCAAGATACCCACTCCACCTATTTGGACCTCTTCGAATCTATCAAGATTCAATCCTTTACCCTAATCCTGGGCAGCTTTAACTATTGGTTAATAGACTCCCTTTCCACATCAAGCAGAGTACCTCGCAACCTGGATAACTGGATCGGGAACAGAAAATACACCCTTGGGATTCCACCTGTCTCTCTGCTGGACAGGGGCATTGGGTGCACACTTGTCAGAACATGGGCTAAATTCTTGGCTAGGCTTGTAAGGGCCTCAGGGCCAATAGCCTAGTATCTTTCTATGACCCTACGGGTACAAAGAAAACAAAATCGCAATCACTTTAACCCTTCTAATTAGCAAATTACTTAGATTTGACATTTAGTTAACCCAGCAATACACATACTAAGCAAATAAAATAAAATTCTTAACTTATACAGTTTTAACATTACCAATTCTATTGCTTATAATTTAATGACGTTCTCTTACAGGAAGTATTTGTTTAACATTTAAAGATACACTTATAAGTTTAGTTAAATGAAATATATTAAGCCTTTCACTGTAAATAAAGTAAAACAGTAAAACTAACCATTTATATTCATCATCATGAAAAATGTTTACTTTAAAATATACATACATACTTACATATATTTTGAAGCTTAAAGTCCAGTATAAACCTTTTACTTAAAGGATAAATCTATTGTTTCAGAAAATAAAAGGTCTACAATCAGAGAATAAATTCACTTGTTTTTAAACTTTTTAATTTTAGAAAGTATTTTATAGGAATGTATTGTTCAACTCCATTTCTTCAGTATTATTAAAGATTTTATTGCTATTAACAAAAGTGGATGCCTCCTCCAGCAAGCTAAATATTTTGGTTTCTTCAGAAAGAAATAATTTGATATTTGCAGGAAACACCAAAATGGCTTTAATATTGTTCTTTTTAAGTTTCATGATCAGTGGTAAACAGGATTCTCTTTTACACATTACTTTATTGGAATAATCACTATCAAACCTGACTACATGTTCACCTATTCTAAAAGGTGGGCTGGACAATGTTGTTTTTAATATTTGATCTTTTTCTATGCTAGACACAAGCTTAACTATAACTGAACATTGTGACCACGAGAAAGGATGATAAACTAGTGAAAGAAAGCAACGGATCCAAACAGGAAATCACCAGTCATATAATATCCTTAATGCAATTTTTATTTTGTTACAAGACAAAGTAGCGTTTTCACTACACACAAATGGTAGCTTCTTCAGAGTAAATATTTAAAAAAGTAGGAAGGCACTCATAAATAGGAAGCGATGTATTACAAAAATTACATCACTTCCTAACAAAATTAACTTTTAAAGTGCAAGCAGCATCATAAATATTTCAGGTTGTACGCCATGTATAAACAATGCAACCAACATCAAAACCTGGAAGACCAAATAAATAAAACCAGCAAAGGATGCTTGCCTCCTAGGAACATAGCATGATCAAGCCTTTTGATAAAAAGTAAAAAATACATAAAAAATACATAAGAAACAAGCAGAAGAATTAACTAAATTGCTAAAGGCTAAAACAGAATGTCCTATTGAATAATTCAATAGGACATTCTGTTTTAGCCTTTAGCAATTTAGTTAATTCTTCTGCTTGTTTCTTATGTATTTTTTATGTATTTTTTACTTTTTATCAAAAGGCTTGATCATGCTATGTTCCTAGGAGGCAAGCATCCTTTGCTGGTTT
The DNA here is from genome assembly GCF_019279795.1 of Protopterus annectens. Classification (NCBI taxonomy): domain Eukaryota; kingdom Metazoa; phylum Chordata; order Ceratodontiformes; family Protopteridae; genus Protopterus; species Protopterus annectens. The sequence goes on along the minus strand of NC_056733.1, from coordinate 579,667,308 downwards.
TATTTATTTGGTCTTCCGGGTTTTGATGTTGGTTGCATTGTTTATACATGGCGTACAACCTGAAATATTTATGATGCTGCTCGCACTTTAAAAGTTAATTTTGTTAGGAAGTGATGTAATTTTTGTAATACATCGCTTCCTATTTATGAGTGCCTTCCTACTTTTTTAAATATTTACTCTGAAGAAGCTACCATTTGTGTGTAGCGAAAACGCTACTTTGTCTTGTAACAAAATAAAAATTGCGTTAAGGATATTATATGATAACTGAACATTGTAGTAAGTCTTCCATCTTCAAATGCGCTCTCAGGGATCTGTGTACCCTTTCAATTCCAAAAGATAAAAGTATCAGGTAGATTTAATGTTTTATGTAGCCAGGTCGTTAAGAAGTGTATTATATTGCCTCCCCTCATACTTTTCAGGTATACCATAAATTCTAATGTTATTTCATCTCGGTCTATTTTCTAAATCATCAGCTTTTTTCTATGAGCCAGTTATTTTGTTTTAAAAGAAAATCAGTTTGAGACTCACCTTCAGTTATTCTTCCTTCATGATCATTTGAAGCTTCATCCATACTGCTGATTTGTGCACTTTGTTGTTTCATAAGAATTTCTACTTCTTTCTAGTCTCTTCTTTGAAACTTTCTAGTCTGGTATCCAGTTTGATTATTTTAAGTAATGCATCCTGCATACTAGAAATTATCCACTGTATGTCTTTTCTAACACAAGAATCCTGAGTACCATTTCTTGAGTAACTCATGTTGAAGTCTCTTCTCTCTTAACAAAACAGTTGAAATTCTTACAGAAAAATTACAGCTTTTGAAAAACTTGAAGATATAAATCTTTTCTCTATTAGAGAATAAAATTAACAAGTTTCTCCAAATTATATATTTTTTTATTATATTTATTGTCAGAGAAAAGTTTTCAGTCACAGAACTTTCACTAGTTGCTGCTCTTAGCCATCTTGGCTACGCTCCCACCTGGCTTTTCTTTGTTGCACGTACACCATCTATTCCAGCTTCTAAAGAATAAATGGGATCATAAGAGGTTAGTTAGTGTGCTATAATGGACAGTATCACATGCTTTATGTTAATAGCCATAACCTCTAAATTTTCTAAAAAAAATACATGCCACATTAACTAAAGGATAAGAGGCACTCATAAAACAGCACAAGATGCACAACTCTTTGCCTTTTTTGCTGAATAATTCTAGACAAATCTAAAAATAATGGTGTGACAAAGTCCTAAATTCAAGGACAATTTTAAATACAACTCTACTTCACTTAAAGTTAGTAGAGCAACACGTTTTACCTCAACATGCATTTTCAGAGGAATAAATATGGAGCTCTAATGTCTGATTATTAATGGACTGTAACCCTCAGTTATTTACCAGAAAATAATACATTTTATGAGGAACACATCAAGGCAAAAATATGAGGAGAATCTGAAGACATTCTTCAAAATCAAGGATAGATGAGATATAAAAAATATATGTGACCTGGATGGATGGGTTGTTGGTTTCAAAGCTTATGCGGGTGTATAATATGTCCATTGAATTTACAGACTGTTGTCTTTTCTTCACACGTGAAAAAAGTAAAACACTGGAAACTATTTGACTGGTTATTACTGTTTTCAATTAGTTGATTAATACTGTAATTTTGTTTTAATGTGTTTAACTTTAAGCAAGATTACAGTATTTATCTGATAGTGGGACAGGCAAAAAAGTAGTATTCATGGCAGCTGACAAAGCCATTCCAGCCAGTGCAATTTGGCTGAAACTTGAAAATGTATTATGCTAGCTATTTAATTCCAGAAGGGAGGCAGGAAGGAACTAAGGGACCATATGTTGATGTTCTACAGACAATACTTACAAAAAAAAAAATTTTTTTTTCAGAACATAATTCCAGTTCTGGCTCCAAAAACTATATTATCCAAGCTAGGCTTAGTTACACTACTAGCATGTGTGCAAGTGCAATTTCTGCATGCATCACAAGAAGTTAGATAACTTACTTTGTAATAATAAGGATCCATTCATCAAAGTTTTCTGGGACAAACACTGGGCAGCACACCACAGCATTTGATTGAAAACTTGCAGTCTCAGGCATTAGGAAACACTGATAATGACGTGGGCAAGCAACTCATACTCTTTAATCAAATACAGGCAGTGATCCTGTCCACAAGACTATGCCTATTGTCTCACATAGTCTGCTCCACTGAATACCATGGGGGGGGGGGCAGGTAGACCCGACCAACAGAAATGGTGAGGAAGATAAAATTAGAAAACTAGATGGAAGATGACTGCCTAAAAAAAGAAAGTGTGGAAATAATACACAATGATAGGAGAAACACATAATATAATGTAAAATGTCTGCTTTTAAACAAAGTAAAACAAAAATGTGAAATGCTCCCACCCACCCAACTGGAAAAAACAGAGATCATGAAGGTAAGTGTATGGTAATGCACTGTATAGCCTTCAATGTTTTAGCTCAGTGGTAGTGACAGTTTAAGTAGAAAATGCTTAGATGGGGAAAATGGGATAGGGATGGGACCTTTTTTATTATACTATACTGCTGACTGAGTTCTGATGCACAGTTATGTAGTAACACAGAACTTTGTTGTAGAACTTAGTGGTGACACTGATGTTTTTGAGGCCTTCTAGCTAGCTTCAGCCCTGGGTAGGTGTCTAGGCAGCCTTTTCAGTATATCTCAAGAGGATGAATTATTTTCATTCATACCTCAGATATCTAAGCATAATAATGTATTTTTTCAACTATGATTCACAAAAGAGTAGCCCACACAGTAAAGCATTCTTGTCCAACTTGCTTCACACAAATCACATTAATCTTGCAAAGCCAGCTTAAAAAAATGAGTAAAGGACAGCAGTCAGATGAATCATGTTTCATCCAAAGACATCTCCTGTATCCAGGCCAGGAATTATAGCCACTTTGTTTACTTTGTACACATCCCAGATATCTGATCAACTGCGGTAACCCCCCCCCCCAAAAAAAAAATATACATGTATGTATATATAATTGAGCCACTATACATTTTATGACTCCATTTCACACACACACACACACACACACACACACACACACACACACACACACACACACACACACACACACAAACACACAGTTGCTGGCCAACCATAACAAAATACTTCCATCGCCTCCAAGCTGTCCACTACTTGCCAGGCTGCCAGTTAGAATTTAATAAACACTTACCTTACCTCATGGTTCTGTAACTTGGCCACTGCTGCTGTTTTAAACCCTGAGTTTTTGGGTGAAACGTACTTGTAGTACTCAGCAATAAGCAATAGCAAACCCCATCCACCACTACCCAATCGATGATGTGCATTAATACCTAATTAACTTTATCAATATTCATTAAGTAATCATTATGGAAAAACTGAAAACAAAGTAGTAATGCAAAGTAGAAACGCATGTAGGCAAATAAATAAAATAAAGTACCCACAGCATTCATAGCAGCGCACCTGTAAAATGAACTATAAATTTAAATCAGTAAAGCCATGCATTCTTACACATTACTACATTACAATCAGCAAACATGATTATGAGGAAAGCATAGAGCCTGAATAGCCACTGTCCAAGGCAAAGCAATACATGTGCAAAACATTATAAATTTAAACACACCAAAGCAGTTAAGTTGTAAACATCAATAAACTGATACTACCTGTTCCTGAGTTCATGTTAGCAGTGATTTTTGAAAGGGAAATATCAATTTAGTTTGACATTTTCTCATTCATTTGCATATGTTATAGTACAATGCATTATATACACTATGTCATCTGCAAATCTGCATGTCTGGTAATCATGCATCATGTGCATATGACATCATATCACTTTTAAATGTCAATCAACAGGGACCCACCCAAATGTGCAACCTCATGGGGGGGTGGTACTACAAGTAAATAAAGCCCTTGTAGGAAACCAGTACATAATTAATAAATCAATAATAATGTTGAGGATGAATAAAACAACCGTTATAAGAAAAATAGCTCCATTCTAAGTGCACCCTGCAATGGCAGCACTGGAAAAACAAAGCTCTCATAAGCTCTCGTTATAGTCCTGCCAGCATGAAGGTGGCCATGATTAAATATAAATGCATTACTTATTAGATTATTCCTAAAAAGCCATAGAATTAATCCTTCTCTAAACAAAGTTTACCTGGAAAGAACTGAGAAGTTGCTTTTTCAGTACAAGACTTGCTAAACTGCATCTTACAGCAAGAAATGGCCAGAAAAAAATTAGATGCATACTTTGAAGAATCACTCCTGCTAGAATCAGCAGCATCACAGCTGAGTAACTGAGATTAAAATGGCTAAAGCATACCTTCTTAAAATGTAGCCTTTCCATCTTATCCAGCCATTGCTTTAACTTTTATTTACTTTGAAGAGTCACTCCTAATAGAATCAGCAGCACCACAGCTGCGTAGCTGAGATTAAAATGGCTAAAGCATATGTAACCTTTCCAGCTTATCTAGACATTGCTTTAACTTTTATTTATTAATACCCTTGGGTCAGCTCACCCACCCCCACACACACATGGAGCAGGTTCTGTTTTCTAATAATATTAAAGTAAGGATTATTAAACAGTCTGTTACAGTGTTGCCGACTTAAGTAGGACTTGTATAAAATATATTGATACGAGTATAGGTTCATAGGTTCATAGGTTCATACTAGGCTATCTGCCCGAGGGCATTTACAAGCCTAGCCCATAGTTTTGTGGCTTACGCCACCCCTTTAGTATGGGGAACTATACCCATTATTTTGCTGTGCCTCTGTTGAGCAGTGACACTGAGGTAATCCCTGGGGTATATCCGCGATCTCCCATCCATTGGTCAAGATTTCTCTTGAACAAGGCCAGCGAGGTGCTCTGCCTCACATATACCGGGATTTTATTCCACAGCATAGGGAGTCTTTGGGTGATGAATCTATCCCTCCAGCACGTCCTATTAATAGCCGTGTCGAGGTTTAAGTCTCCGCCCTTGTGGCTCTGACGGATCTAGATTTTTGAGGTGAAGCATATTCATCAAATCTGGGTTTGACATGGCCTTGTATGTTAGGCAAAGGTCACCTCTGAGCAAGCGGTGGCGACTGAATAGAGCTGGAGTTCTTTCAGTCGGGCAGCATAGGACAGATGTTTGAGACCCTTTATCCTTTTGGTGAGGAACTTTGTGGCCTCTCCAGCTGCTGCAAGTGTCGGGTCAGATACATTCCGAATGGGGCATTGTACTCAATCATTGGTCTGATGAGTGATGAGTATAGGGAGACTATGACCTCCCTTGATCTAGATGAGAATCCCTTCATGATAAGGTGGGCAATGTAGAAGGTCTTCCTAACTACTTTAGCTACATGGGTGTCGAATGACAGACTACTATCAACCTGGGTCCCCAGGTCCCTGATAACTTCTTCTGTGCTCAGTGGATTGCCACCTATTTGGTAGCTAGGGGTAACCTTGTTTTTCCCGAAGGGTATGACTATGCATTTTTTGGCATTTAACTTTAGGCCATGGCTCTGGCACCAGTTATCCGTTTCTGTGAGACCCTTCTGAAGGATATCTGTGTCAGATGTGTTTTCTACTATGGCGCCCAGTTTGCAGTCATCTGCAAACTTTGTCAGCCATAACTCTCCTGTGTTTGCTTGTACTTCAGAAAAGTAGATGCCAAACAAGAGTGGGCCCAGGACTGAGCCCTGTGGTACACCACTTGTGACAGGCTTTGAGTCTGACATGGCGCTAGCAACTCTGACCCTGTGGGTTCTGTCACTCAGCCAGTTTGCAACCCATCTTGTGATGTATGGGTTAACATTTAAGCTGATGAGTTTTTCAATGATACCTGAGTGGGGTATTGTATCGAAGGCCTTCGCCAGATCGAGGTAGGCTGTATGGACTGCCTTTCCCTCATCAATGGCTTTGGTGACTGTTTCGAAAAAGTCAACCAAGTTTAGAAGGCATGATCTGCCTTTGACAAAGCCAAACTGGGATGGATCCAAAGTCTGCAAATTCCCTATGTCTTTATTTATGAGGTCCATTATGATCCTCTCCATGGCTTTGCAGATAAGGCTTGTCAAGCTAATGGGCGGTAATTTCCAGGGTCGGTGGAGGCACCGCCTTTGTGAAGTGGGACCACAGTTGCAGTGCGCCACTCCTGGGTGCGTATCCAGAGGTAAGACTATGATTAAACAGCTGTCCTAGCTGTGGGTTTAATTCCTCGTTGAGTTCGTGGAGCACACAGCCGGGGACACCATCAGGTCCCATGGATGCTGTGTTTTTGCTTTGGAGAGAGCAGTTCTCACTTGGGCGTTGGAGATGTTTGGGGGCTGCAATCGCTTGGTATAGATATCTCTCCTTTTGGGGGAGGGGAGAAGTTTGCACTGAACCTGTCAGCCAGTATGTTGGCAATGTCTGTAGGATCAGTAATCTTCACATCATTTTGAACTAGTTCTGAGCATATCTGGGAGTTTCCTCCCAGGTTTCTAACATAGCTAAAGAAGGCCTTATGATTGTCTTTTGAGTCTTTAGCTATTTTTCTCTCAAAATTTGCTTTGGATGATTTTATGAGAGCTCTTAGTTTTTACTTATAGTGATCAAGGGTGTCTTACCTTTTAAGGATTTTGCTCTATCTTGTAGTAGCTTCCTCCTTTTGTTGTAGAGTTTGTTTATGGCTGGGGTCCACCAGACTGGACGCTTGCCTTTGGTACAAAGAGTCTTTGTTTTGCTTGGGATTGCCTTATCCATGCAGTCCTGCAGGTGCTGGTAGAAGGCATTTGTAAGTGATTCAGCGGCTTGAGTACTGTTTTCCGCCGGCTCTGGGGCCATAAAGGAGACCACACTAGTCTTTAGAAGTGTGAAGTCGGCTTTCGAGAAGTTCTTTACTGTGGTCTTTTTTATTTCAGGTGGGGGTGGGATGAGGACCTCCAGTGAGATTAGTTTGTGATCTGATCTCACCAGTGAGGGTATACTTCTGGTGTTGAACATTGTGCTCCCATGTTCGTGATGATGAGATCAAGTATGTTTTCTCCTCTTGTGGGGATGGTGACTAGTTGTTCCATGGCATTTGAGTTTATGAATTCCAGGAACTTTTGGGCTAGGGTGTTTGGGCTTGAGTAGTGTTCCCAGTCTATATTAGGGTAATTGAAGTCACCTAGTATGATGGTGTTTGGTGATACATTTATCCCCTCTAGTGTTTTCAGGAAGGCCATGTGAGGTTCCTGAGTTTGTGAGGGTGGCCTGTAACATGCTACAATTTGCAGAGCAGTCTTGCCTATGGTTAATTGCACCTGGATGGTCTCCGATGCATCGTGCGTTGCCACCAGTCTTGAGGTGTGGGTGTCTTTGATGAATATGGATACCCCCCCTCCTTTCTTGGTATTGTCCAGATTTTGGGGCCGGAACGCATGATAAGAGGTAAAACCTGATAGTGCTGGGGTGCTCTCAGGAGCCTGTATTGTGGCATCATTCTTGGTGAAGGTAGGATACTGCTCAAGGTCAGGGTCATACCTGCCTGGGCTACATAATCAGAGAGCTCCTCAATGTCTCTTTTCATGTAGTCCAAGGAGGTACGTCTCAGGTCGTTTACACCAATGTGGACAATGACTGAGTCGTATTTGTACCTGCTGTTGAGAGACCTGAGTGCTTGCGTTATGTGGCGGATTCTAGCGCCCGACAGGCAGCTTACTGTGACCTTCTCCTTACTCAGTCTGGTGAGCGGGACGTCAGTGTGTCTGACTATGGAGTCACCTATGACTAGTGTGTCTGGCATTGTGTTTGGCCTTAAGGGCTGTGACTGTTTGACACTCTGACTGTGAGGTCTATGTGTTGCAGGTGTTGTGTTCTGAGGTGGTGGTTGTTTGGGTGTCTGCTTTGGTGGCCTCTGCTGTTTTGGTAGATTTTTGATCAGAGCCGAGTATGTCTTTGTGTGTTTATGTGTATGATTTGAGGTTGTGATGGTACTATGTGAGTCTGGGTCTATAGTGTGTGTGGTAACCTTCTCCTCCTGACTGGTCTTGCCAGTCCTATGTTGAGAGAGCTCAGCCTCCAGTTTGGCCGTATAGTTGCATCTCTCGCATGTATTTGTGTTTTGTGGGAGGAGGAGAGGGTTGTCTGTGTACATGAGGCAATTGTAACATTGCCTCAATATTCCCAGGTTCACCAGCTGAGCAGGAGAGGACACTAGCAACTGATCCCTCGACATGCTAGAAGGACTAGACAAAAAAAATGTTAAAAGAGATTCCGGGGGATGTGGGTGACCGAGAAATGGGGGTTTGCCTTTTTGGGGTGCTATCTATAAGAGTGCCGTATCAAGGTAATAAGTACTGTAGGAGCAAGTGCTAGGTTTAACAGATAGAGAAAAGTCTACTTGGAGTCAAGTAGAGATGATCTTTTTAGGTATTAGAGAAAGTGCTAGTAACAGGGATGTTTAAAGGTAAGATTGAAAAGAATGCACTCTGCAGTGTGCACTAGAGAAGTTAGATATGAAAGTAGGTAACTTGAGTTTTACCTGTTTAAAAAGTTAAGGTTTAGTGGAGAGTTACTATTTTTAAAACAGCAAGATGGACTGAAAGGGGTGGTTACTTTTGTATTTTGGTACTATGAAATACTGTAGGATGGCCAATAAATTTAAATAATTGAAGGGGTGGGATTTCAAAAGTGATGGTTTTGTGATTACTCACATAAGCCAGTGAAAGTAGAGAGAAATGAGATATATGGTCAGATTAACATAAGAGGCGGGCAACCAGAAAGACAGTGGTATTTAACAAGACAACTTAAATGGGTGAGAGGGAGGGAAAAAAATTCTGCCTGACTCAGAACAGAGAGAGCTGTGGTCTCTTTTGAAGTTTTAATATGCTGTTAAAACAGAATGCAAGCAAAACACAAGATAAAGAAAACAAACTACAGTATTCAAAATATAGAAAGGCAATACAGAAATACAAAAAATAACAGCAAACTAACCTTTCCTTCACAGCAAAGTGTAGCAGAGTCTGGATGAGCCTTTCTGGTAATTTATGGTATTTATTTATATACATTATTTGTTATCGTCCTTTTATTGAATAAAAATTTTAATTCTTTTTCCAGAAAATTCATTCCTTTCCATAATAAAGGTACTGTTCACATATCACAGTAGCCAGATGATTTACTCAAAATTTATGGAACCTATGCTAGCAAGAAGGATTGTTTGTTGCTCCATTCAGCGGGCATAATATAAAGAATTATGATCAGTTCTCAAAGCATAATCAACTTATTATGTGATCGAGACATGGATGTCAAGTAATTTACTTTAAGGTTGCAGTGGAAATGGAAATGAAAGTTTAAATGTTAATCTTCTGTTCATAAATACAGTTGTGTTGGTGAGAGTCTTACAATTCTGTGGGTTTATTTATTTATATGGCTGCTTATATCCCTCATCATATTATCACTTTTTTAAACTTGTGTTTTTGAGTGGTGGCATCCAACAATTCCACTGGAAGTGTGAGAAATTCTGCCATTAGGTATTCAAATACCATGCTTATTAACTGTCCAAATTTTTATTTATTTTGCCAGACTTTTACTCTTCAAAACGTTTTGTCTGAATGTTTCATGTCTGCAGGTTGAAGTAGTATGCTTTACTGAAACTTGCTTTTGGAAACTGTGGCAAAGCAATACTCCCTGAACTTTACAGTCAAAAATCTCTTTACTTCTCAACTCTCTCTGATTTTAAGCACAAAATTATGCACAATACTTCCTAAAGCTTGTAGTTGCAGAGAAGAAAAATTGGTGGATTACACTTAATTATTAATAATATTAATTAAATGTTAATACGTTAATTAATATTAATTATACAATTCCTCCCTATTAATATCATGCACGCTGATTGGCCAGCCCAACCAGCATGCCCATTGTAAATCCCACAATATACCAACGGAAAAAGGTATAGTCGCCCGGACTTTTTTTCCGTTGGTATAAATTGCCCCCAAATCATTTTTTTGTACAATTAAAAAAAAAAAAAAAAAAGAGAGAGAGAGAGAGAGAGAGAGAAAAAGGAGCAATGGAGACTTTCTTTTCTCTGTTGCTTCCATTTCAAAGCCTTGATGTACTGGGTATGCATGAGAACGCAAGTTCCATACGCACGCGCAGTACATCAAAAAGCAGAATCCGTACACCACAACTGGCGGAAGAACAGCAATCTGTCATTATACAAAGACATTATTTAAGAAAAGTAAGAATTTTTTTCTTAAATAATGTCATTGTATAATAGCAATAACCGACTCCGTGGTTGTGGTATATTGAAGATTTACCCACAGTCGGCTTTGTTTAATCACGAGGGCGAAGTCCTCATGATTAAACCACACCAACCATGGGTAAATCTTCAATATACCACACCATGGTGTCGGTTATTGCTTAAATAATGATTAATAAGTAATGACGGCTGAGGTGGTGCAGCGGTTAGCATTGTTGCCTCACAGCAAGAGGTTCTCCCATTCGATTCTTGGCTGGAGCGCCTTCTGTGCAGTGTCTACATGTCCTCCTCACGGTTGAGTGACGTTAAAGACATGCAGGTAGGTGCGAGCGTGAATGGGTGTGCCTTCTTTGATGGTTGGGCATCAGGCTGGCAACTCAGCACCGTAAAAATCCACTGCCAATCATTAGCGGACTAAAGTTCCGCTGTGGCAGCCCCTAACCGGGAAAAGCCGAAAGACATTAGAATGATTAATAAGTAATGACAATAACTAGAGCTATAGCCTCATTCTCTAGAAAAAAATGCATATTAACTCATATTCTCTTATTCTGTCAACATCTCGCATTAACAATACTTGTATTTAAAAAAAACTGTCCTATATTACCTCTTATTATTTCTGTGTTTGTCGCTGATTCTGGAGTTAAGTTTGAGTGGTATGCTGAGCTGCCAAGTGCTCCGGATTATGTGGAACATGCCACATTTAAGGCATAGAACTCACAAAGTTCCACGGTTCCGCATTAGGAGTGTTGGTTCCATTTTGCACGTTCTGATTGGCTCATATACTGTAAAAATAGCATACAGGTAATATGAGCCAATCAGAGATTGATTACTGATGCAAAGTGATCCAACCAGGAGAAGCAGAGATCAGTGAGAGACTTCCAGGTGACAGTTTTCGTGCCTCTGCAATGTATTGCTGGGAGCACTTTACTTTTCTTTGTGGATGTAAGGCACCAGCGCAGGGACTAGTATACAGTGCATGCAGATTGTGATGTGAGGTGTGGTGCTGAGTGCAGGCACATGAGGAGAGCCTTCACTGGGATTAAGAGAAGGACTGCACTATTATCGATGCTTTTTTGGCAGATTTCCCTTTTCTACCTTTTGCTTTGGACACTGATAGGCAGTCAAGAGCTGCCTCGGAATGGTGATGGGGTCACTGGCTATAGTCTGCATCCACCTTACTTCAACTTGGCAGAAGGTGCCCAGATCCGAGCAACAGCAACTTGTGGGGAGGAAGAAAGAAACTGTTGGTCCATTGAAGATTTGTATTGCAAGTTAGTGGGGAGTCCAGTGCTCGGAGACTCCAGTCAGACCATCCATGTACCATACTTTACTAGTAAAGACGGACGCTAATTATTAAAAAAAAAAGAAAACTGTGTGTGTGTGGTTTGTTTAGGGGAGGGGTGACTTCTGTGGCTTTCTTGTGCTAATGTGCATTTCGCATTAATTTACTCTGATGGCATCTAATTTATACTCTCATATAACTCATTTTGCTTCATACCTCTTCACTTCTTTGTTCATAAATTCTAGATAAAGTTAATATTATGGGGTTATAAAAAGACAAAAATATGGAGAATTTTAAATATTACTTTAATCCAGTTAAAAAGTTCATCTTACAACCAAACTGTTCAGCATCGACATGCACCCCCAAACTTCAGTACCCATATAATTTTCTTTTTCTTTTTGTAATACAAACTTTACCAATGTCATAGAATTTTACATCAAGTCTTTAAACTTTATAATGCTGTTTGACTAAGTGTCTTTGGAATCCTTGACAAAACTATTAAGTTTCTTTCCAGACTGTTATTTTGTGGTTTGTATTATAGTGGGTGTCATGTATTATCCAGTATGTAGGGCTAAGCCTCTTGTATATTTTACAGTTTGTATTCTACAGGATAGCTGAGTTCTCTGTAGTACATTTGGTGTGGGGTAGGCAAAGTGTGTCAGCTTAATATTTTTTGAGAGGGTAGGGACATTCTATCAGTTTTTTTTTCTGTCTTCAGTGTTTGCACTCTATGTATGAAGGCAGAACAGTTTACTAATATCTTCAACTAGAAGCTCACATAATAATAAAAAAATATATATTATTTTGCTGAGTAATACAATTCATTATTATTAATTATGAATATCAGTTAAGTCTTTTGTGTACTACAATGTATTAGTGCTGTAAAGGATAGGGGAATTATCTGCGGTTTTATTATTTTATTTTTATTTAACATTTGTTTACTGGGAAAGTCCGACTTGAAATGAGCCAATATTCAGCGGAGGTACGGAGAGAAATGTTCCAGATGCATGTCTTTGTAACAGATGCTGTGCATTTAGTGGTGGGGGTATTTTCGCAGTTTAAATGTTTTATGTTTACAGGGTTGCTCCTTGACCTCTCCTTCCTCACTGTCTGTAGTAGGGCAGAACAACTTGCTAATAACTTCAGCTAGGAGCTCACAGGATGGCAAAAATTAGTTACTTTATACTTACAAGTATGTATTTTCTGTGAATATATGTTAAAATTGTTTTAAAACTGATTGTGTAACTGACTCTTTCAATGTGGAACTTTGAGGAATATGGACATTTTAAGACACAAAGTGAGGAATTTTCCTTATAATGAACACTTGTGAGGTATTGTTTAAAAAATCACGTGAATTGCTCAGTGATTGGGTTACCACCTGTCCCACTTTGGGCAGTTGTGTCCAGCAAAAAAAAAAATTGAAAAAATGGCAAATGTCCTGAGATTTTAGGACAAAAATATTTCCTATAGTTTCTTTACTAGTTGCATAAAACAAGTTATTTTGTATCTGAAACACCTAAATGTTATATGAAACAAAAAGCAATTAAAATGCTACGAGAATAAGCTTTTATTTAGACAAAAAAGTGAAGTCCTGTCCGTGGGCATGTTTTGCCCTGCAAAATCTGATATTTCTACAAAAAAATGTCCCACTTTGGGCATTTGAAAAGGTGGCAACCCTAGTGCTTTTGCTTTCTGATTATAAGTGAATGATGTGTTATTGATTGTGCACTTAGTTATGGTACTGTTTTTCCGTATTATGTAGTACATTTTTTACTTCAGTTAAATGCTTTTTGTACAGTGTTTACCCTTGGTTCATATATACTTCAACTTACTGATTTTGCTTAAAAGATCACTTCAGCGTGGCACCTTGGAAATGGTGCGTTTTCGCGCAGTGTGAAAATGGGGTGTTCCACATTTTGCCTGTTTGTCACACATTGTCAGGATCTGTGTTCCACATTGACCTCACCTGCGGTGGTATGTAAGCAGAAAGCACGGAAATTAATCATATGGTTATATTTTTTTAATATAAATGTTAAATTTAAGCAAGCAGTTGAATGGAATAAAAAATAACAGAAATTGATGACTAATAAATAATCTCATTGAAGACGCTCTGAATAATACCATTCAGACTAAAAATGATTGGAAAACGCTATACTTTAGGTATGCAACTCCGTTTGTGGTCCCGTAGTTTGGCAAACACGCCCGAGTCTTGAACTGCCCTTGAAATATTGCTATATGCCTTCCAAAGCCAAGCACCTGTAAAAATATTATTTTAACTTTTGTATCAAACGGCGCATGTCCTTGCCAAAACCTCGTTCGCTCCTAACTCATCTCAAGACAAATTGTATGCCAGGAAGAGTTAAGGGATTGAGATTTTCGGTAAAGAAAACGTGTTAGCAAGCTGTTTATATACTAGGTAATGGCGATGCTGACGGTAACTCCGCCTCGTACTACTTCTGCACCAAATTGGTTTCTTCGCGCTTTTGGAAGGTTTGTTTAGTCACAATAAAGTTACACAGTTTGATGTTAAAAAGAAAATCCAAGGCTGGTCGATTTGTGCGGAATTTGAAGATGGCTGGAGCTCAGAGCTTCCTTTGTGCGATTTAATTTGCGGTTGTGGTTGACATACCCGAGTAATTATGGTTATCACCTGTATCTGTTTATGTAACTAATGTAAGATAGTTCCTATTTGGATCCTACGAAAAACGGCAAATGTCCTGAGATTTTAAGATAAAAATGTTTTATAAAGCGATGTGTAAAACAATTATTTTGGATTCGGAATTAATTAATATGCAATGAAACAAAAGAAGCCGATGAAATTCTATAAAAATGAACTTCAGTTTTGGCAACAAAGAGAAGCCCTCTTCTCTCAGCTGGCTGCGGGTGTGAATTTTCCCGTAAACGTAGACGTTTTGTTACAAACAGCAATACTTCTAACTCTTGAAAACATAGTTACCGTAAATATATCATTTGAATGCTGCTACCCCACTATTGGCTTTTGAAAGTTGCTAGTTTTTACCTTTATTTACGTTTGTGGTATGATTATGTTGATACCGTGTATTTTAAGATTCAGAGATATTATGTAGACATTTTGGCAGCGTATCGTTTTTTACTTCTGTAATAAGTCAGTGATAACATACACAAGGTGCGGTGTAAATGGAACCAGAAAGCATTCTGTTCTACAGCTTTTTTATATCATACTATGGTCATGGTTGAACTGTGTGTGTGTATGTAAGTGTACTTAAAATGTATGGTTCGTACATCTTCAAATATGTAGCTGTTTTTGTAGTAATTTGGTGTGTATAAAACATATTTTGCGATATTAAATACAACTATGTAATGGCATTTTATTATTTTAAGAGAACCTGTCGAAAACTAAGTGACTAGTCTTCACGGGTCAACATTTGGAGAAATTACAGTGTTTTTAAATATGGGATAAGGCAGTAGTAGTACGATGTGCGAGTACACCACTGGAATTTTTGGCTACATTTCTAACCAGAATAAAAAGACTCTGGCATGTATTTCCTGAGGTAAATAAAAGTTTGCAATTGTATTGATTGCCATTAGTTATGGATGGACTGAAAACCAAATATCAGGAATGTCACAGCAAAATTTTGAACTAAAGTTAGGGATTCCCATATTTTGAGATGGATGAGTTTGAGTAAATAACAGATTAACCATATGGACATACAGTAACCACCATTGTAGCCTGAGACACAAGGGGAATAGATGGCAATGGGGAAAGGACATATACTCTGAGTATTTTGATTCTTCATAGTCCTCGACCCCCCTTGTCCCATTTTTTACTTTGGGTCTGATGTCAACTGTCCCCATCCCTCATTTCCGTGCCACTTTTCTACCTTCTTTGACAGTCATGTCGGTCATAGGTCTTCCCTCACACATTCTATCTTTGCTGGATAGACTCGTTTCCTATTGCCTTCTTTCTGTCTTTCTCAAATCCGTTACATCAGACTTCTGCCCCTCCTGCACATGTGTTCGAACCAGTGTAATTTGTTGTCTTCTTCAGCTGGAGATACTTTGGCTTTCTGCTATGATACCTTTACTAAGTTTCATTCCATGTGCCTTGAGTTTTGCATTCCATTTCCATGTCATTTGCTGATGTTCTTGTTCAGAGACTGCCAGTATTGTTACATCATCTGCATACAGTAGCTTTGTTCATCTATCCCTCTCACACCTGTTTGCTATTGTTGTAGTCTGTCACCAGTATGAACAACAGTAGGCTCTAAAATGAACCATAGGGCACTCCCACTGGGAGCCAGTGTAATCCCAAAAACTGTTCATACTTGTGTTATTGGATCCTTACTATAGCCTGTCCTAAGTCTGTCAGTGTTTTTAGGACTTTGAGCCATCACAAGGCTGCCCAAATCAGCTTTCTTGGGACCTTGCCATATGCCTTCTCCAGGTCTAGAAATGCCCAGTTGGACTCTTTCATCATCTGTAGCTACTTCTCAACTATGTCTCACTGCAAATATTGGAATGGTTGTGCTGCATCCTCATGTGAATCTGAACTGCCCATCAGCCATGTTACTTTCTGCTACTCTGTGTTAATCACATTACTGTCAGTGTGACAGGTGTGTGATACCTCTAGTGCCGAAAGTTCTGAATGTCCCATTTATTCTTGTGTTCTGGCACTAGAATGTTTATTTTCAAGTCATCAGGCATATGTTTTTTCTCAATATTGTGACGCCCGTGCACTGGCCCAGTAATCGGGGAGCCTCAATCCTCACCACTAGCACCAGTGAGGGGCGTCCACATTGGGAAGGATAACAAGTACACACACCGTAAAGTACAATTCCCTTAAGAGCACGCAGAGATCACAGTCAGTCTGGAGCTGATTTCTCCCTTTCTCGCCAGATCCTCAATAAGACTCCCCAGTGGCACAGCTATAGGGTACAGATCTCAGCCTAGTGATCAAACTAAAACCTCCACCACCCTCTGTCCAGCCAGTGCTTCGTGTCCCTACCCAAGTAGCTGGCGCACACACACAGACACACACACTTTAAGATATAAGTTATATACAAACACATAGACACTCCTGGGGAAGGCTGGCACATATTCTCCAGCTATGCCCCTTCCTGCTAGTTTATAAGGTAGTACCAGCTGCCACCAACCACTAATATCAGCTACTAATAAGGCCCTTACCAAAGGGTGTTGATTATTACTGTGCAATATTATTATCCAATCAGTGTGATGAACAGCCAGGCTTATTTGGAGTGGCTTTGTACAGTATCACTATATCCATGCAATGTACTCTAGAGCTTACATTATCTCTACACAAAACAGCCACAGTTGAAAGGTTTAAAATATTTAATAATAAATAAAAACACACAAATCTTCTCAATTCAACACAGTACTAGTCAGTAGTTCAGAAATCACAGGAAAATGCTTAAAATAATACTGTAGAATAGTCTGACATAAATGTAGAGAACATCTAGTCTAACTTTTCTATTTATCTCTTAAGAGAAACACTAAAAGTCTAAGATCTTACTTGCATACAGACAGACCAAAGCAAGTACTGGTGAGTGGTCAGTTCTGAAGACAACTGTAAAATGCTTTGATTGTCTCTCTGGGAAAGTCTTAAAAATAATACATCACTGCTGACTCATTTTAGATTACATTATTCTTCTCTGGTTCTCAGGCTAACAGAAACTCAGTTATAACATTTCTTTGATCTTGCACCTGGCCAGAAAACTACAGCAATAAAATACATTATATATGTAAAATCTAGCAATTAACTCTGGTCTCAAAACAATAGAGGTCCAGCCATTATATCCAAGCCTTGAGATCACATACAATGCTTGAGTTATCAGCTTGGTTACATTTTTGAAGTTCAACATTTAACACCGTTTTCTTACATTTTAAGAGGACAAACCTGTGGAGTATATTTATATTTACAGTGATGCAGAATTATCTATGAAATTTTATCTAGCTAGGCTGGCAGCCTTCACATATCTTTCCTCCAGCCCCCAAAGAACTCAAGCTAGTTTTTCAAGTGACCCTTGAGAAACGTTTCTTGAGAGGGTTAGGTCTGAGTATACCTTACCCAATTCCCTGTCTTGAGAGCTCATCTGCGTTGGCATTGCTAACCCCACTGCACTTCTGCACTGATGTATATGCTTGCAACCCTATGCTCCATCTTAGCAACTTGGCATTTTGCTGGCTGGCTTGGTTTAACCATGTTTAGGGGATTGTGATCTGTAACTACAGTGAATTTTCTTCCATACAGATAGGGCTGAAGTTTCTGCGGTGTCCACATTATGGCTAGACATTTATTTTCTACAGCTGCATAGCATTTCTCCCTGGGTTGAAGCCTGTGACTGAGATAAACCACTGGGTACTCTTACACCCCTCACCCCATGATTCGAAGCATCCACCAGCACAACAAATTCTTTGCTGTAATCTGGACTGGCTAACATGGGTCCTCCCAAAGCTTCTTTAAGCTCACATGCTGGGGTCCACACTACCTTATTTGGCCAGTTTTCCTGGTCAGATCTGTGTGGGGAGCAGCTATGGTACTATAAGTGGGGACAAACTTTCTGTAGTATCCTGCTGTCCCTAAGAATGTCCTCACCCACTTTTTGGTAACAGGTGCGGGCCATGCCTGAATGGCTTCCACTTTGGCAGGTTTTGGCCTGATCTTACCACTCGCCACTCTGTCCCAGGTAGGAGACCTCTGCCATACCCACCTGACATTTGCTGCACTTAATGGTCAACCATGCCCTCTGTAGTCTGCCCAGCACCTCCGTGACATGTTGAAGGTGCTCTTGCCAGGAATGGCTGTAGGTGGCAATATCATCTCAGGTAAGCAAGGGCAAACCCTCCTGCTTCTGCTAGGATATGTTCTACCAGCCTCTGGAAAGTCACTGTGGCAGTTTTCATCCCAAAGGGCATCTTTGTGAAATCATACAAGCCAAAAGGAGTCTCAAAGGCTGATCTCTTTCTCTGTCTCACACTGGCAGTCAAGGGCACCTGCCAGTAACTCTTGGTAAGATCAGTGGTGGTAAAATACTTGGCCCCACCCAGCTGCTCTAGGGCCTCATCTGTCCTAGGGATGGGATAAGCGGTTGACTCTGTGTGACTATTTAATTTCCTGTAGTCCACACAGAACCTGGTGCTGCCATCATTCTTTGGCACCAGCACCAAGGGGAGGCCCAGGGACTGTTGAATTACCCCTAGTTCCAACATCTCCTGTTATCTCCTTCCTCAGAGTCTGTTTGATTCTCTCGAGCCACCCTATAAGGGGCCTGCCTAATAGGCCTTTGGGGTCCTGTATCCACCTGGTGCTGACCAGGTGGGTGCACCCAGGTTTCCCAGTGAACATGTCCCCAGACTCCTGTAACACTGCTCAGATTTCTTGAACCTGGGTAGGAGATAGCTGCTGGGACATTGCTACCCCTTCCACTGAGGTGTCAGCCAAAGCCTCACTGAGGAGATCACTCACCAGATCTCCCTCAGACTCCTCCTGCAATCCAATGCAAATACTGAGCACAAAGGCCCCCCTATCATGGTCAGGTTTCATCATGTTAACATGGTACAATTTGTGCCCCTGCCTAGCAGTTCTACCAGGTAGTTAACATCACTTGCATTGCTTACCACCTTGTAGGGTCCCTCCCAGGTTGCTTGCAGCTTGTTGTGACCGACAGGAATGAGAGCATTTACCTGCTGCCCTACAGCATACTCTCTAGCTCGAGCATTCCTGTCATACTAGAACTTTTTCTGTTGTTGGGTTTCTGCCAGGTTTTCCTGGGCTAAGCCAATGAGTTCCTTGAGCCTTGTCATGAGGTTTAAGACATATGCCACAACAGGCTCCTTGTGGGGTTCACACTCACCTTCCCCACTCATCATGAATTAAATCTAGCGGCCCTCTCACCCTATGCCCATACAGCAACTCAAAGGTTGAAAACCCTGTGGATTCCTGGGGAACCTTTCTGTAAGCAAACGGATGGGGCAGATATTTGTCCCACTCCCTCTTAAACTGGTCTGCAAATGCCCATAGCATGGACTTGATTTGTAGAGTTTAACCTCTATACAAGACCATTAGTCTGGGGATGTTAGGGGGTGGTCTTCAGGTGCTTCACCCCACAGTACTTCCACAGACAAGCCAGCAGGTCAGACATGAAATTGGCACCTCTGTCGGTCAGTATTTCTTTTGGGAAACCTATCCTGCTGAAAATCTCTAACAAAGCATTTGCTGCCACCTTTTCTGCCTCAATAGAGGACAAAGCCACTGCCTCATGGTATCTTGTAGTGTAATCCACTACCACTAGAATATACTTTTTTCCTGTGGAACGTGGGGTACTCGGAGGCCCCACAATATCCATAGCTACCCTCTGAAATGGCTCCTCAATCACAGGCAAAGGCATCAAAGGAGCTCTCACCTTGTCTCCTGACTTGCCTACCTTTTGGCACTGCTCACAGATCCTGCAAAACCCTGTTATATTTCTGGAAATTCCAGGCCATTAGAAGTTCTTCATAATACATTTCTTTGTACATTTTATGCCCATATGACCTGCAAAGGGAGTATCATGGGCTATGGCTAGAAGTGTCAGATGGTAGGCTCTAGGTACTACCAACTGCTGTATTCTCTCACCTTCTAGCCTTCCCTCAAGGGTCCACTCTCTATGCATTAACCCTTTGTCCCAGTATACAGATTCCCCCTTCCCTTGAGAATCAAGTGCCTCACTAGCTTCCTGCCTCAGGCCTTGTAATATAGGGTCTGAGAGCTGAGCCTGTCTCAACTCTCTCTCTGTAACCCTTCCCAGATCTTCTTCCACAGTAAGTCTGTCATCCTCTGCCAGTGGTGCCTCACTGTCAGCCTGGTTACTACTACTTACTTCTACCTTTGCAGTCACTCTGTCCAAGGGAACATCAGTCCCACAAGCAGCGGTGGCTCTCAATCACACTCACTGCTACAGAGTAGCTCTCTCACTGCTACAGAGTAGCTCCCTCCCTGAAGCAACCACCTCACCAGTCCTGGTTGCATGTACATGGTCTATCTGGGTCTCCCCCAGGCTACCAGACCCACATGCTTGGCTTGAAGCCTGACTGTGTGTAACTACATTTAACACACAGTACTGAGACAACCTACTATTGGCATTTTGTCCTTCCCACTTAATGGCTCTCTCACCTTTTGTTCCCCACCTTGCCTCCACGGACATCTATATGCCACATGGCCCCACTGGTTGCATTCAAAACATTTAACCCTAGGTCCTGGATGTGTACCTGGACTAATGGCTTCCCCTACTACTGGCATATTCTGTTGGGGCAGTCCTGACTACCCACCATGGGTTCCTGTAAACCCATGAGCAGTACTGTGGGTCCCTTCCCTGTGCAGGGATACCCCACTTGCTAGGTATAGGTCTCCATTCTTCCCCAACTCATCTGAAGTAGCACATTGTCTATCAGCTAACCAGATCCTCATGTCCTCAGGCAATGTGCTAAGGGCTTGTTCTCTCACCAAAAGGTCTGCCAGCCCGTCAGAAGTGGTGACCTGATATCCACTCACCCACCTACGAAAATAAGTGCTCAGTTCAGCAACATATTCGCGCACACTTTCTTTTGCCTTGTGTCTTATGCTCATGAAACTTTTTCCTATAAGTTTCAGGTGTTAGCTTAAAAAATTCTAACAGACAATTCTTAGCAGTATAATTTAAGAAATCATTGTCTGACAGTTTGGAAAGTACATTTACAGCTTTACCATGGAGTAAGGGGGTCAGGAACCATACCCAGAGCCTTTGGTCAACATCATACTGTTTACATACCCTTTCAAACATATGAATGAAACTCAAAATTATCCCCCTTTGTAAACTGCATAAGAAATTTACTGACCATTTGTGCTTCTGGGGACTGGTTATTCCCTTCCAGTCTCCTTTTCATTCTGTCTCTTCTTTTTCTCAGCTTCCAGGCATAGCAGTTTCTCATTCTCCTCAGCCTGTAGATGTGTCAGCCTCTCTGCTGCTTCTGTTTCCAAACACCTGGACTCCAACTCAAGTCTTTTTAGCTCCAGATGGATTTTTAAGTCCTCTGCAGAAAGGCTGAGCTGTCCATTCTCTGAGTGTTGAACATCTCCATGGCCAGTCTGATCGCCCTCCTTATTGCTGTTTTCTGATGCAGCTGTGACCAAAGCTGCAATTATGTCTGCCTTAGTCAGGTTTCCATGCACCAGTCCATTAGCCTGGTACATCTCAGCCAACTAGCTCCTTGTCAACTTGCCATACTCCTCTGCTGACATGCTTGCCTGCTCTCTAACTGACTAAACTAACAAAAGAAGTAAAACAGTTGTGATCTGAACCCTGAATATTCACTGCGTGGCTTATTTAGAGTACAAAACACCTTCAGTGATCACTGTACACAAGCTACAGGAATTCATTATCCACACCACTACAAGCCAATTGACAGCCAATTAATATGTGGTGTGGATATCCCACCACTGCCAGCCAATTAGTATGTGATGTGGATATCCCACCACTGCCAACCAATTTGACACCCATGCAATGGCCCAGTAATCAAGGAGCCTCAATCCTCACCACCAGCACCAGTGAGGGGCATCCACATTGGGAAGGATAACAAGTACACACACAGTAAAGTACAATTAAGAGCACACAGAGATCAGTCTATCTGGGGCTGGTTTCTCCCTTTCTCTCCAGATCCTCAATACGACTCCCCAGTGGCACAGCTATAGGGTACAGATCACAGCCTAGTGGTAGAGCTGAAACCTCCAGCGCCCTCTCTGTCTAACCAGTGCTTTGTGTCCCTGCCTTAGTAGCTGACACACACACACTTACTTTAAGATATGAATTGTATATAAAGGGACACTCCTGGGGAAGGCTGGTACAGGTTCTCCAGCTATGCACCCTTCCTGCCAGTCTATAAGGTAGTACCAGCTGCCACCAGCCACTGATATCAGCTACTAATAAGGCTTTTACCAAAGGGTGTCCAATTATAACTGTGCAATATTATCCAATTAGTAAGTGTGACAAACAGCCAGGCTTATTTGGAGTGGCTTTGTACAGTATCACTATATACATGCAATGTACTCTAGAGCTTAAATTATCTCTACATAAAACAGGCACAGTTGAAAGGTTTAAAATATTTAATAATAAATACACAAGACAAATCTTCTCAGTTCAACACAGTGCTAGTCAGTAGTTCAGAAATCACAGGAACATGCTTAAAATAATACTGTAGAATAGTCTGACATAAATATAGAAAACAACTAGTCTAAACTTACAGTTTTCTGTCTATTTCTTAAAAGAAGTACTAAAGTCTAAGATCCTACTGACATACAGACAGAGCAAAGCAAGTGCTGGTGAATGGTCAGTTCTGAAGACAACTGCAAAATGCTTAGATTCTCTCTCTCTGAGAAAGCCTTAAAAATACATCATTGCTGACTCATTTTAGATTCATTTCTGGTTCCCAGGCTAACAGAAACCGATTGTTAACGTTTCTTTGATCTTGCACCTGGCCAGGAAACTACAGCAATAAAACATTTTTGAAGTTCAACATTTAACAGTTTTCTTACATTTTAAGAGGACAAGCCTGTGGATTATTTTATTTGCTTATTTTACATTTGTTAACCGGGTTAGTCTGACTGAGCTTTTGGCTCATTTTCAGCAGAGACCCGGGGAGAAAAGCTCCTCTGGACTAGAAAACAATTTATTAAATTTTAGTAATGTAATAGTAACAATCAGCTATAGGATCTTACAAGCAGAGACTTGGAGAGAAAAAAAAGCTCATCAGGCAATTAAATTATACAGAGTATTAACAATTGGCAGACAAGTATGTGAGTTGTTACAAAGAAGGTTTTAAACAATTAGCAGAAGAAAATGTGACTAGTTACAATATTATTTTAGCTGCTTAGAGCAAAATGAGTTAATAGTTAGGCAGATGCTTATTTAAAGTGGGTAGGATCCAGTTGTTTAGGAGTTTGGAAACTAGAAAGGAAAGTAGGAATGGCTAGTAGGAGATGTAGGGGAGGTAGAGTATAGGAGACAGGCTAGACAGGTAGGTTGTTTTGAGACTGTAAGAATCGAGTGGTTGGAGATAGAGGAAGGGAAGAGGTAGAAGAGGCAGGGGAATAGTGTTGGAGATACACTGAGTGAGGTGGTGAAATAGGAAAAAGGATGGTTGGCTACAGTGTCAAGACCATTGTGTTTTTAGGTATTTCCTTGTGGCTAATTTGAAACTTTTGCTATGCTGGAGGGATTTTATTTCCAAAGGGAGTTGGTTCCAGGATATAGCTGGGTTATAGTTATAGAGAAGACAGCCTATTTTGGTTTTGAGTTTGTAGGTGTCTAATAATTCTTGATTTGAGCTGCGTAGCATCCTAGCAGGGGAATATTTGGATATGATAGTGGAGAGGCTGGGGCAGAAGGAGGGTGGATAGAGTGGATGATTTGTAGTTGGTATAGTTGGAGCAGCTGAGGGAATTCTAGCCAGTCTAGTTGCTGTATTGCTAAGCAGTGGTGTGACTTGTAGGTTTGGTTAGCTGCAAATCTGGCGATCATATTATAGGTAGTTTCAAGCTTGGAAATAAGTGTAGAATTTAGGTTTGTGAATATGTGGCAGCTGTACAGGAGTGTTGGGAGTAATAAAGCCTGGGAGAGAGTTATTCGGGCAATGTTAGTTAAGTATTTCTTGCTACGGAAAGGTGTCCAAGTTTCTGATGAGTTCTTTTTTACTGAGTTAGTAATATGGAGATCAAACTTAAGCTGATCATCTATTGTAACACCTAGCAATTTAGTACTAGATTCAGCTGAGATGATAGTGTTGTTGCAGGATAACATGGTAAATGTACTTTTTGAGTGTGGTGATGTTTTTAGGGAGGAAGAGTAGGAGCTTTTTTTTTTTTTTTTTTTAAGTATTAGTTTATCACTAAGCCAAGTCTCAGTGGTGTGGAAGGATGCCTGGGTAGTTGAGTGGAGGTCAGTTGGGTTGTCAGCAATGGTTATAACAGTTGTCATCAGCATATTGCACAAGAGATGACTGGGGGACAAGAGGAGTAGAGCAAGTTGGTGAAAATATTAGAGCAGTGGTCCAAGTATGGACCCTTGGGAGACTCCCATTTGTACAGTGAGAGGGGAGGATAGTGCAGAGAGCCATTTAACTGATTGCTGGTGGGTTGAGAGATAGCTGAAGAACCAGGCGACAGGGAGAGAGAAATGTAAGTTAATGACTTTATCTAGGAGGCGTGGGTGAGAGACATTGTCAAAGGCTTTAGAAAGGTCAAGGAATAGGCATGAGACAAGTTTATTGTTATCACGAGCTAGGGAGACTATGTTGATGAATGATATGAGTGCAGTAGTTGTACTATGCTTGGAATGGAAACCATGCTGTGTGAGTGTGAGAAGGTTTTCCTGGTGAAGGTAATGCATTACCTGCTTGTGAATACATTTCTCTAGGATTTTTGAGAATGGAGAGAGTATGGCAATTGGTCTGAAGTTGGATATGTCTGAGGAGTTGCCCCCTTTGTGAATGAAATTCTTCCACACTTATTATATTCATATTTGCAATGATATAGAATTATCTATAAAATTCTATCTAGCTAGGCTGGCAGCCTTCACATATCTTCACACATATTACTATGAGTACCCCCTGGAGATGTTTCTCCAATAGCTAGCCTAACATCTTGATCATATCTGCTGTGACCTAGCCTGCTGCTTTCTCTGACTATATTTCCTTAGTGCTGCTCTTACTGCTTCTAGGGTGGGCTCTTCTTTCATTGTATGCTTTGTCTGGGACAGTATAGCTTCTGTGGGGTTTTCATCATTCAGAATCTTTTGAAGTAATCCTTCCAGCTATGTTTGACTTGTGGACTGGTGAGCAGGTTGTTGCTGACATATCTTACAAAGGATGTATGATTATTTTTCTCTCTTTCTGCTTTGCAACCTAGTAGGGTTTCTTTGTGCCATTTGCTGAGTCACTTTTCAGAAGCTTGTACCTCTGATCCCTTATTCTTTGTTATTGCAGCTGCTGTGTTAGCTTCTTTGTTAGTTAGCCAGTATTCATTCTTGATCTGGTCTACCCTTTCTTTCTCCCAAATTTTTCCTGCATTCCTCCTTTCTTTTAAGGCTTCCTGAACTTCTGCATTCCACTCCAAGCTTTTCTAATGTACCTTATTTCCATACCTGCCTTAGATGCATATCAGTTCTGTACTCCTCAGACATGTGTTTTGAGGTGCTGCTATTCTTCTTCTTCATCTCCACCTATTTCCTGTTCTTCCTGAGGACCAAGAGCCCTGAATATTTCCTTGAACTCTTGTGCTTTCTCTCCAGCCAACATCCAGGTCATCAGCATAGTCTTGACCTTGGAGCTTTCTCTGACTACTGCTTGCAGCTGATTGTGGCAACCAGTGATTTATGATGTGGGCTAACTGTTTCACTGGGAATGACTTTGCAGTCACTGATTCTACCCCATTGTCCTTTCCTTATTAGGGGGAAGGTTACCTGATTTGCATGTTGGCCACTTTTATACGTGACTTTATAACTGTCTCTTGCTGAACCATTTGTTGGCCACTATGAAGCCGTTTGCCATGTAGAAGTCTAGAATGGCCTTTCCTCCTTTATTCCTGTTGCTCTCCCCCCCTCCCCAGTAGACTTAGGCAAACCTCCTATCCTTCTCTGTCTGTCCAGTTATGTGCATTGAGGTCCCACTCCCCCATTATTAACATCAGCTCATCCTGCATCTGCTGCCTGAATTCATTATTTTCCTTGTTTTCACAAGCCTGCTGTTGAGTATAATCTGAGGTCATGAATACTGCCCTATTCTTACACTGGAATCTGAATGGTATGGGTCTGGTATTGTTGTTCACGACAGCCCTGTCTTCTGAACCCTTTCCCTCAACACAGTTCTCACACCATTTTTAGTTTGCCCTCAACCCTCATAGCAGACTTTGCTGCATTGCATGAATATTTGGGGCTGCTGCTTCATTTTATGAAAGAAGTTGGTAGTTGTATTGGCCTGATTAGTTCCCTCCCAAGGCCTGTCCTGTGAGCACATCTGATGATTTATTATTTTAATGCCTTAACTACTTAAGTTCATAGGTAGGTACTAGGCTATTGGCCCTAGGGCCTATATAAGCCTATCCAAAAGGTACCCTGGCTTTCGCCACCCAAGAAAATTATTTTCCTGTGCCACTGTCAAGCAGATCCACAGAAGTGATCCCCGGGGCGAATTTCCTATCTCCCATCCATCCAATCATCAAAATTTTTCTTGAAGAGTGCTAATGAGGATCTTTGTTTGATATATATAGGTAGTTTGTTCTAGAGAATGGGAAGCCTCTGGGACAGGAATCTATCCCTCCAGCATGTTCTGTTTATTGTGGTGACAAGGTTTAGATCCCTTGAGTGTGTAGCTCGGAGGGATTGGGATTTCTTTAAGTGGAGCATGTCCAAAAGCTCTGGGTTTGACTTAGCTTTGTATGTTAGTCATAGATCACATCTGAGTAGGCGATATGCGATGGAGTAAAGCGCAGTTTTTTGAGACTGTCTGTGTAGGGCATCTGTTTGAGGCAGGTAATACTCTTTGTGAGGTATTTCTGCAGCCTTTCCAGTTGTTGTAGATGTCTTGTAAGGTACATACCAAAAGGGGCATTGTACTTTACTTTATAATTGGTCTAATGTGTGACAAGTAGAGGGGAACAATGACCTCTTTTTTTCCTGGATGAGAAACCTTTTGTGATGAGGTGTGCCATATAGAAGGATTTCCTGACTACTGTGGCGATGTGATGATCAAAGGAGAGACTACTTTACCATTCATTTGTACTGATTTGGCAGTCTAGTCTATTTGATAGTTTTAATTGGCATAATGTGCAATAAATGTGCATCTGTGATAATTTCACTCTGACTCAAATGTCTGTGTTTGTTGTTCGAGGGTAACTATGAGCATTTTTAATTCCCTCCTCAGGCAATGGCCTTCATGTGCTATAGCTATGTTCCTCCTCTCATGAAGAAGGAAAAAAAGTGGGTCTGTATTATATTAGCAAAAATACTTTTAAGCAAATGCAAAAACACCGACACGTATTGCGCGAACCGCGATTATGCCGAATGTACTAAATCATGAAATTCAAAAAGCCGAAGTGTCATGGTTGGCCCGTCTGTGGTATAGCTCCGTAAGGTAAGTGTGTGATAGTTATGGACCTTAGGGTTAGGGTGCGGGTTAAGGTAAGTGCATAAATAGGTAATGTATGTAAGGTTTTTAGTGTAGGATTAGAAGTAGGGTTTTGGTGCTTTACTTTAGGGTTAGAAGTAGGGTTTTGATTAGCGTATGTATGTGGTTTATTTATTTTGTTTGGGTAGGCAGTATGTAGTGGGAGGTGGAGTTGGCTGACTATAGGGATTCGACTTTTTGTATTTCGCGGTTTAGTATGTTCGGCATATTCACCGTTCACGCAATATGTGTTGGTGTTTTTGCATTCGCTTAAAAGGATTTTCGCTAATATAATACAGACCCCAAAAAAGTGACATTGTCCAATGAATAAAGCACTGGGTAATAAACCTGTTAATCCATAGTATTTTATCTCGAAGATTTTGGTCCCTGATTCTAATATTGGCTGGGATATTCATCTTTCAAAGATACAGGTGTTTCAGGACAGTTGGTTGTGGTAATGGGGTGGTAGGCAAAACTGAGATCTGGATACAGCTTCCAGTCTTTCTTGGTAACTCAGGGTCTTCAGGCCTGTGATACTTTTGGTTAGGAACCTTTAGAGTCTTAACATGTTTAGTGAAAAATATCCCAAAGGGGGCATTGTACTTTTATAAATTGACCTAATCATTGCTGAGCATTAGAGAGTGATTACTTCTTTAGACCTTAATAATGTATTCCTTTGACAGTTAGCTGGGCTAAGTAAAATAATTTCCTGATAACCATGCCACATGTTGGTCAAAAGAGATGGAGCATTTTTGTTTTATAGTGGTATGTTGTCTATGTAGTATGATGAGAAGAGAAGTTGTGTACCAAAAGTGATGACCCTTTCTGTTAAGTATTTAGTTTAAGCCCACTTTTAGTATGCCAAGAATTTACAAGAGTCAGTGTTCACTTTGGAGGGTTTGGGTACATCTCCCAGTTTGCAGTCTTCTACGAACGTTATTAGCCATAGGTCCTGCTCTGTGCTTTGGAGACACCAGCAGAAAATACCAAAAAGGAGAAGTCCCAGAAATCTTCCAAGATGGCTACATAGTGTATAACAGCTTAATTTTAGCTCTAACAGTATGAAAACAGGAACTCGGCAGAGAAAGCCAGTGGACTTGTATTTCTGGGTAATTTCAGTAACTGGCAAGTAAGTGCATTGCCTGGATGGCAGAAAAAAAAAGAAAAAAGGACCTGAAAGAAAATTGGCTACAAAAGGTGAGGAAAAACACTGACTGGGAAGTACTGCAGCTGTTAAGCAAAAAGCAGTGTAAGCTCGAGACATGACATCCAGTAACCTAGACAAAAGTAAGGCAACTGCACACACACCTGACAAAACACTGATGGAGTTTATCAATTCAAAAAACAAAAGGTTGGAAGAAATGGAAGAAGCTTTAAACGGATAATCAGATGTGGTGATAAAATTGCAAAAATCGGAGGCCGAAATGAAGAAATGGCTGGTTGAATATGAGATTGCTCAGGAAGAGATATTTCAAAAATAATAGAATTAGAGGACAGAGCATGTAGGGCAAACCTGAGATTTTCTGCTGTACTAGAGAAGCTGGAAGGAGCAGACTGTATTCATTTTATGAAAGCACAAATAAGCAACTGGATTGGTATTCTACAGCAGGAGTTATTAAATGAAATGGGCACATTGTGTGTATGACTCAAAACTGGCTATGAGACAGCAACCTAGATGCAGTCCTACCAACAGAAGGAGTTGATTCTGACAAAATTGTGTCAGAAGGACAAAGTACTAAAAGTGGGAGACAGCAGAGTGTTTGTGGAGAATGATTACGCTCTGTGCACCAGACAGAAGAGGAGTATATTTATTCCACTGTTCTGGGAATGTCAAGAAACCGGCTTGAGATTCAAACTGCTGCAACTGGGTATCTTCAAAATATTCTTTCCTGGAGGGACAAAATCCTCTTTTTTTTTTTTTTTTTTTTTTTTGATGCAGTACATGCTAAGGAGGAAATACAAAAAAATGTCCAACAAAAACGTGAGCTGTGAAACGGGAGATTTTGCTGCTTATTCTTCTGGTAATAAAGACCGCCGACTATGCCAGTGAAACCTTTTCCAATGTTTCAATGAGTGGCACAGTGGTGCAGCCGATAGCTTTGTCTCCTACCAGCAAGTAATTCTCCAGTTCGATTATTGGCTGGGGTGCCCTCTGTGCTGAGTCTGCATGTCTTCCTGCATTCATGTGGGTTTCCTCCCACATTCCAAAGATCTGCTTCTGGAGGTTTCTTCCCGGGCCTCTGCTGGAAATGGGCTGTGTCCCATTTGTACTTTCTTGGTAAATAATGTTAAATAAATTAAATGGAAAATGCTTGAGAGAAGGAAAAAAGCACAGGAGTTGACAAGCAAAATCAAGAGCACATTGGAAATGAAGTAGAGACAGGATTTGGGAGATGGAGATGAACAGAAATAAAACCAGCAACTTGAAAATGGACAAATGTGAGATTACAATGCAATAATTATATTTGTGAAACATGACAGAACACGAAAATCTGGAAATATTGGACTTTTTTGACTTGGTTAAACTTGTAGGGGACTCTAAAGCATATGCCCTTCATTGTGTCAGCAATGTTTGGAAAAGTACCTAGGAGGGGGAAGATGTGGGAGAAACTGTAAGTAAAACAATTTATATGAAAAAATATAATTTTATAGTGCATGATTTCTTGGCATGGTATAACATTTTCATAGTTTTTTAAAAGTGTAATGGGGATATTAATGTAAACAGGTACTCCTGTTTGTTTTTCTTTATCCATTATCTCTCCTTACTCAGTTTTAAGAAATATAGTCACTGCAATGTTTAAAAACAACTCTGGTCAAAAAGTGCATGACAAAAAAAAAATGCTGTACTTTTCCTCATTCTTGCATAGGAGAATGACTAGATTAAGGCCCTTAGGTTGATGTAGCAACAAGGTTTAAGAGAAAGCAAGTAGATGAAAAACAATACTGACTATTATAAAGCTTTTTATCAAATAAATGTATGCCTAGTTGCAACTCTGTATCTGGTCACCATGTCTCTATGCAGACCATCTTATAAAGAGAAATAGCTAGAAGGTAATGAGTTTTGAAAGTATTAAAGCATTTTCCAGCTGGGAGAGCTGTAAATATAAAAGAAAACCAGATGGCACTTAAAATACAGGCTGTACCATGCATCTTAGCATGGATAACCTTTCTTTGTAGGTTAATCCAAGTCTGAGTGTGGCTGCCAGTTTGGGAGACACGTTCTTATTAGGAGGCTAATAATTCAATATTTGAATGTGTACATAGTTTTTTGTGTTAGTATTAAGGTAATAGATTTTGGGAGGTGTTGGTGTTTGTCTTTTAGTTTGATGGCTTTTAATAAACAAAAAGTTTTGTAAGATGTGAAATAGGCTCAAATGGATATGACGAGACAAATGTATAAAATATCAACCTGCCAAACAGTTATGCATGTAATACAAAAGCTGGAACTAGACATTTAACAAAAAGGCTGTTACACATAAAAGGTGGGGTGGGAATAATAACTTTTAACACACTGATGCTTTCTGTAATGTCTTTAATGTCCGTGGTATTACAGATAAATACAGAAAAGAGTAGTGAGCTACATTAAAATGTAGAGTGAAATAGCTATGCTACAGGAGACGCACTCGAAAAGAACTGAACATATGAATTTGATAAAGGCTTTCAGGAGGATTATTCAGTGGAATACCAGGGACAAAAGGAAATAACTCCTTTTAATTGCAAGAGGAGCTCCAATGGTGATAGAAGAAGATAAAAAAGATAATGGTAGATTTGTAGTACTAAGAGACTACTGGCAAGGAAGGAGGATTACACTGGCATGTATTTATATTCAGCCTAAAACTGTTATAATGGAGCTTAAGAAAATTCTGGGAGAAATAATCAGCTTTCAGCAAGGAATTTTGCTTATAGGCATGGACTGGAATTTGATTTGCAGCAGTAAATGTGTGTGAGGGGCCTAGAAGGGAAAATATAACAAAGGGGGTAGACTTTTGAAGAAAGTTATGAAAATGTTTGGCATGGAAGATGTGAATTCAGTGCTAAGAATTCGGAGTGAATTTACATATTATTCCCCAAGATACAAAAACTGGGATAGGCTGGACATAATTTTACATTTCACAGCAACATGTACATTTAATTGAAGGTCTTGATACACACCCAGTAACTATTTCAGATCATGTGCCAGTAATTACTAGAATAAAAACACAGGCTTATGAAATAAAAGTGAGACACTGGCACTTTCCCACCTATCTGTTGAAAAGATATGAATTTAAAGAATGGGTAGTAGAAATTATTCAGGAGCAATGTAGAGGAGTTAGACATTTTTAAAATATAGCTAGGGAATAGAATAAAAATTAAAATGGAGTTTAAAAATAGGTGGAAAAGAAAGGGAGATATGGTTAATAAGTGACAATAATTATTTAGTGGGGCTGACAGATGTAAAGTATTGCAGAACAGAGGGAATTTTACAGAAAATGATGAGGAGCAGCTGTAGAATGCTAAACAGAAAATAAGGGATTACCTCTGTAATATGCATGAGTTTGGGCAGATTGCTGTTAAGCAACTGTTTTTAATAATAACTCTAGAGCACAAAAACTTTTAGCACACTGACTCATGCAACAGAAAGTCGAAAAGGTTGTTGCCAAGCTTAGGGAGCCTAAAACAAGGAAGATAAGAGATCCTGTAGAGATAACAATATTTTGGAAATTTTGTGAAAGTCTGTATAAGGCAGAGAAATATGGAAACGAAGAAAAGGTTCAAATGGAAATGTTTATGGAAGAATTAAATATGCTAAGTTTAGAGGTAGATGAGACTCCATTGCTAGCAGTTAGGACTAGAGGAAAGAAGATAAAAATTGTGATGCATAAACCAATCCACAGCAAAATCCCCAGGAATAGGTGGTATTCCTGTGAAAGGTTGGAAGCTGGGAGAGAAAAAAACTGGTATAGATTTGGAAGGTTTTGTTTACAATATTAAAAAAAAAAAAACATCAACATCCTGAAAGAAAATGGTGGTAGCTGTAATGCTTAAGGAGGGTAAAGACCCATCAGATCTAGCTTCATATAGATATATTTCACTACTAAACCATGATTAATAAAGTGTTTGTCTATAATGGCTAAAAGAATGGTATAAATTATGCCAACATTGATAGAGATGGACCAAATTGATTTTGTGGAGGAAAGCAAACATTTGACAACATTAACAGAACATTGATGATCTAGAGGGAAGTAGAATGTAAGAAAATGCCACTGTTACTGGTGGGTCTTGATGCAGAGAAGGCATTTGACAGAGTAAGCTGGGACATTGAGCAGGGCAATGGAAGCTTTTATATTCCCTGATAAAATTATAAGGTTGATTAGAAGGACAGATGAGGGATTGGAGGTGAAAATTAAAGTAGGTGGGTTACTCTCTGATAATTTCTACATGAGCAAAGTAACCAGGCTTGGATGTCCTCTCTCCCCTTTATTTGCATTATATTTAGAACCATTGGCAAAGAAAATAAGGAACTCAGAAATTCAATGATATAACTGGTATGGTAGTCAAGAAAATCTGGCACTATTTGCAGATGATATTATTTTATACCTGATAAAACCAGAAAAAAGACGTTTCAGTGTTGTGGAACATTTTGAGACAGTTTCATATCTTTTCAGGATACAAAATTAATGAAGCTAAAACAAAGGCAATAGCTGTAAATTATGTGCTCGCATACAAATCGGTTCAGCAATAACCATATTTATTGGGATATTTTAAAATGTAAGTATTTAGGTGTATGGATTAAAAATGATTCATTGTGGCAGCTAAGGGTATGTGGGAAGAGGCTAATCAAAGGATAATACGAAAACTGAGAAATTGGAAACTCTTGTTACATGGATATGGCTAGTAAGAATCAGTTAATGTTTTTAGTCCCTTTAGTCTTGTACACAGGTCAGGCATATTTTTATCAGCCAGAGGAGAATTTGTGGATAGCAATTAATAAAGAGCTGAATGATTTTATCTGGGAGGGGAAGACTGTAAGAGTCAAGTGGGATAAGCTGATTCTTCCAATAGAACAAAGTGGATTAGGATTACCTGATTTGAAGGGGTATTTCAGTGCTACATAGTACAAGCAGAAACCTATAATTCAAAGTGGAAAGGGATGAAGATGAAACAGGGGGAAGATCAAGAAACAAGGAGAGACTGGGAATTTGGATGCAGAGAATAACCATACTTGTATAGAATATTATATTCATAAAGTAACCAAGTATTCAAAGAGCTAAGCCAATGTGGGAATGGAGATAAGAGATTCTGCCAATAGGGATATCTGCATTTAGGGATGCAGACAATAGGCAAGAGGGGACTGGAATTTATTGAAGAAAACTGGCAAAGGAACCTAGGTACTGGCAGCAAATAACTAGACAGGAAAAAGTAATAGAATGGGAACATGTCAAGAATTTATTTGGACTGCAGGTTAGAGATTGCCTTCCCTATTGAGGATTGATGTCAGAGTATAGGCGAAGAGAAAGAAATGGGGGGTCCTAAATGCAAGACCAGCACTGATGGAGTTTTTATAGAGTCTAGAACAGAAGCTGCTGTTAAACAAAGGAATAATTAGAGCATAATAAAATATTGCATGATAACTACAAGTATCAAATCTGAGAATGTTAGGATTGGGAAGAGAGACCGGACAAGAAGAAACAGTGGGGGATATGTGTATGTCTCCCAAATATGCAACAAAAATGTAAAAGATTTAGGATTTGTGCATAGAAATGTTTACATGGGGTATAAAACTATCTATTTAGACTCCAGAGAATATTTCCTCAGTTATATAAGAAACGGAGATGTGATGGGTAAAGAAATAGGTAAATGGGAACATATTTTTATGGGAGTATAATGAGTTGGCAGACTTTTTAAAGATTCATTGCAGGCTTGTCTCTATCATAGGTAATGGGCGAGCAAACTGGTGTAACTAGGGAAATTATTTTTCTGAGCTAAGATACAGAATTGGATTTGCCTAAACATAATGCTTTTCTGAGTCTTAATTATGGTAGCCACCAACAAACCGTTACTAGAAAATGGAAATCAAAGTCAAAACTAACTGTACTAGAAGCATTAAATATAGTAACATAGAAAACACCTGGCATTGGCTCTTTAGAAAAGGGTAGGAACAAATTATATGGAAAAAAGGGAATTTTGGGAACAATACACACAGGGGAGGACTGAGGTTTAAAATAAGGCAGGTTTTAAATGAGCTGTGTAATGTTATTAATATTAAATTATTTAAATGATTAATAAATATTTATTTAATTTTACTATTAAATTATTATTATTAAAATATGTGGCTCCCATGCACTGGCCCAGCAATCAAGGAGCCTCAATCCTCACCACTAACACCGGTGAGGGAAGTCCATATAGGGAAAGGATAATAAATACACTCACAGTAAAGTACAATTTCCCTTAAGAGCACACAGAGATCACAGTCAGTCTGGGGCTGGTTTCTCCCTTTCTCTCCAGGTCCCCAATAAGACTCCCCACTGGCACAGCTATAGGGTCCAGATCTCAGCCTAGTGGGCAAGCTAAAACGTCCAGCACCCTCTCTGTCCAACCAGTGCTTTGTGTCCCTGCCCAAGTAACTGACACACACACACACACACACACACACACACACACACACACACACTTTGAGATGAGAGTTTATACAACCACTCCGCCACCCCTGGGGAAGGCTGGCACAGGTTCTCCAGCTGTGCCCCTTTTACAAAGACTATATGGCAGAAATCACTGCCACCACTCAGCTATTGTTTATCAGCTACTCAAAGGCCCTTATGAAAGGGTGTCCAATTATCTGTGCAATATTATCCAAATGGTAAGTGCGACTGAACAGTCAAGACTTATTTGGTATAGTATCACTGTATACATGCAGTGTACTCTTAGAGCTTAAATTATCTATACACAAAACAGCCAGTTGAAAGGTTTAAAAATATTTAATAATAAATAGTAAAAACACAAGACAATACATCTTACTACACAGTGATAGTCAAGAGTTCAGAGATCACAGGGAAATGTTTAAAATAATGCAGTAGAAAAGTTCTGACATTACAGAAAAACAAACTAGTCTAATCTTCCTACTTCCTAGCAATATCTAAGAGAAAACACAGTTCTAAAATCCTACTTACATACAGACACAGGTAGAGTGGTGAGTTGGACACTTTTTTTTAAGAATAAGGGTGATGTGCACAGCTGTTGTAACTACAGAGGGATAAAACTGATCAGTCACAGCTTGAAGTTATAGGAAAGAGTAGTGTAAGCTAGGTTAAGAAGGGAGGTGATGATTAGTGATTAGCAGTATGCTTTCA
Organism: Protopterus annectens; assembly: GCF_019279795.1. NCBI lineage: Eukaryota > Metazoa > Chordata > Ceratodontiformes > Protopteridae > Protopterus > Protopterus annectens. The sequence goes on along the minus strand of NC_056733.1, from coordinate 579,631,298 downwards.
TGTCAGGAAAGAGCACTACAGATGCGATGTTTGCTCTGAGTGTGTTGATGGAAAAGTACAGAGAAGGTCAGGAGGAGTTGCATTGTGTCTTTGTGGACTTGGAGAAAGCATATGACAGGGTGCCCAGAGAGGAGTTGTGGTATTGTATGAGGAAGCCGGGAGTGGCAGAGAAGTATGTAAGAGTGGTACAAGATATGTACAAGGGTAGTGTTGACAGCAGTGAGGTGTACGGTGGGAGTGACGGATGCGTTTACGGTGGAGATGGAATTACATCAAGGATCAGCTCTGAGCCCTTTCTTATTTGCAGTGGTGATGGACAGGTTGACAGATGAGATCAGACAGGAGTCCCCGTGGACTATGGTGTTTCTAGATGACATTGTGATCTGTAGTGAGAGTAGGGAGCAGGTTGGGGAGATCTGGAGAGGTGGAGATGTGTTCTAGGAATGAGAGGGATGAAAGTCAGCAGGACTAAGACAGAATATATGTGTGTGAATGAGAGGGAGGATAGAAAAATGGTGAGGATGAGAGGGAGGATTGAGGAATGGTGAGGATGCAGAGAGTAGAGTTGGCAAAGGTGGATGAGTTTAAGTACTTGGGATCAACAGTTCAGAGTAATGGCAAGTGTGGAAGAGAGGTGAAGAAGAGTGTACAGGCAGGATGGAGTGAGTGGAGAAGTGTCAGGAGTGATTTGTGAGAGACTAGTACCAGTAAGAGTGAAAGGGAAGGTCTACAAGAGGGTAGTGAGACCAGCTATGTTATATGGGTTGGAGACAGTGGCATTGATAAAATGTCAAAGGATAAAATATACTTTAAAATGATCAAAACACAGAAGGTTCAGGTTAAGGCACTTTAATCTTGCAGCAAGGAGACAAAAACGTGCTAATACAGAGTTTGTCTAACCAGAAACAGGAAATACTTTCATTTTTATACATTCTTAAACTGGTTATGTCCTACCATGCTGACGTAACAGATTACCACCTTTTTCATCATCATCTGATGACCATCTTTCCCATGAATTTCTGCTGATTTATCAATTTTTATGTGAAACTTCCTGAGGAAAACAACATGGCCTTGATTACTCCCAGTTAGATACATGTTATGTTGTCATTCAAGATACTATGGCTAATTCAAGCACAATGCTAGCAGTTCATTTCTCTAATAATCCTTTTTGTCTACTTTATCTCTAAGTTACTATAGCTGCACAAGTTCCCATCCTTCGAACAGAGCTGTTTGTCTAAAATCATTACATTTATAAAATAAGGCATTGTTCATTCATTCGCTTCTGACCTAGCAGATAAACACCTGCTTCTCAAGTACATTTCCAAAAGGCATAAACATGGATATTGCTGTGCTAGCAATTACTAGGTCAGAGGGCAACTTGCAAGTTTCAGAAAGCATACTGCAGTTTTCAAAAAGCATCTTTTTCAGTCTCATATGAAACTCAATTTGTATAAAATACAGTGTATGAAAAATAGAATGAAAAGTCTATTAAAATACTTGGTTATTAATTGGCATTAAGCATACACACATTAATACATATTTTTCTAACATTTCCCTCCTGTTAATACTTTTTTTATTCTATTTTCAAAAAAAGAATAAACAGTTTGCTTCTTTTCCTAACCTCTTCCATTCAGGATTTGCACTTAAAGTCATTCAGTTTAAACTTTTATGAAAGTGTTTCGCATTCTAGCAGCTCTTCACATTCAGTACTTTGATACATAGTCTCAGATACGGATATATCTATGAATTCTTTGACTAATCTCTTCATGCAGGGGATTCCACAACAAATACAAACTCCTATTAGGAGCAATCCTACCCCAATGGTGATCAATATGTTCATAAAAATGAAGCCCCCTCCCCCCCAAATGCATTCTGGAAAAAGTCTGTCGGAGGGTTTGCGCCTGGCTTGGTCATGGCCGACACTTGCTGAATCACCTCGAGATGATCGTTAATTTCATGCTGATGGTCAGGAATAAACGCACAGCATTCTTCTTTGATTAAAGCGCAAGTCCCACCCCTCGCCGCTAGGGTGAAGTCAAGAGCCATTCGGTTTTGGAGCACTACAGTTCTCATGGCATTCAGTTCATCAGTTATCAGTTCAAGAGCAGAAAAAGTCGCATTACTCATTACTTCGAGAAGTTTTGACAGTTTTTGCAGCTCCCATATTGATTTAACTGCGCCATATGCAGGTAATATACCTGCCCAGGATATAACAGCATCACTCAAGTCCATGTGCACAAGTTTGTTTCCCACATCACGATGGTCTTTCCAGCCCACTTCAATTCGTCCCACTGGATTCTCAGGTTTCTTAATAGTCATTTTGGTTACGTCTCGAGTATTTTGAATATTTCCCTGAGGCAAAACTGCAGTGTGTCGGATGGCCGGAACCAGGTACCCCAAAAAACAACTGCCAGACCAATTCTCAGGTAACCATTTATATGCTTTTTTTACCACACACAAAATAACAGTCCTCTACCTTAGTTATTACTTTGTTACGAAATGACTGCCCTGCATGAAACATTTTCGTATCTATTACAGATAACTGTTTAAAAAGTACAGGATTGCATTGTACCTGATCGAGTCTTATGCATAGATTTCAAAAATGAGTCATAATCTGTACTACAAGATCCGCTCAAATCATTTAGTTTTCTATAACATTTATACTGTACTGTAACATTATACTTGCTCCATCCCACTTGGATGGTATCATTTTTGTAAAAACATACAATTCCTTTTTGTGTCACAGGCAAATACAGTGCTACTTTATCATGTGCTTTAATAGCAACTGTGTCAAAAAACAGATTTTCCCAGGTCTCATTGACCCCTAGGGGGATAGCAGTCATCAATAAACCCCCGTATGCTGTTGGTATGGCCGTACAGACCCAGCAGTTCGAAACATTAAAAGTCTCAGCGTACACACGTGTAATTGCCTGATAAGTGTTAAAGTTCAGATGCCAGTCTATGTTAGGTTCATTACATCTAATCAGTTCAACTTTTGTGGCAGGAAAAAGGAGTGGCCACAACAAAAAGAACAGTGTGATTAGTATTGCAATAAAAACGATCATACAAGTTTTCTGAGGTTGCTCAATGTCTCTATTCACTCTGTACCTGGCCATTTTGTTCTTGTTGTACAACAGTAACAGAGTTTTTGTCCAATTCAAAGTTCTTAACCAGTTTACAGTGCGTCAAATGAATCCAGGAAGCTCGCTCTGCGATCTTGACTGCAGTGGGTGTCAACAGTAGTACCTGGTACGGACCTTCCCACTTCGGAGAACTCCAATTCATTCGTTTCACAATCTTCACCCAGACTCGGGTGCCTGGGGCTACTGGTGCTTCCGATTTCAGTTGCTCTTTATCTGAAACAGAATTTAACTGCAAAAGTTTGTTATTCAAAAATCGCCTCATATACCCTGCAAGTGAACTGTCAGCCTCCTGTTCAGAGGTTTCCACTGAGGTGTACAATATGCCCTCCCAAATAAAGTTTCAAAAGGAGTTAATCCCTTTGCATTTGGAACAGTTCTCATGCTCAACAGTGCTAAAGGCAAACAGTGCACCCAGTTCTTCTGTGTTTCAGTCATCCTCTTCCTAAGCTTATTCTTCAACACCCCATTATGCCTCTCTACTAAACCCGCAGATTGGGGGTGGTAAGCACAGTGGTTCTTTAACGATATCCCAAAATAGCGACCAAGTTGCTGAACCATTTGGTTCACAAAATGCGTACCGTTATCACTATAAATCTTTTCTGGTATACCAAATCTGGGTATAATTTCTTTAACAAGGACCTTTGCAACAGTAGCTGCATCTGGATTTTTAGTTGGAAAAGCTTCTACCCATTTGGAAAACCTATCTATAATGACAAGGCAATATTTATTATTCTCACATTTATTCAATTCTATGAAATCCATACAAATAGTATGGAACAGATACGGTGGTGTAGGAAAACTCCCTTGCTTAGGCTTCAATGCCCCTTGTGCATGATGCTTGTTACAAACATGGCATGCTGCACAAATATTTTTTTGTATAATTTGTAAATCCGTAGGTTGTAAACACTCGATTCACTAACTGTACCATCCCCCCTGTTGAGACATGGCTCTGCCCATGGCTCAACAACGCTGCATATCTAAACAAATTAGATGGCAAAATCGGTTTCTTCTCCTTGGAGATGTACAGTCCCTTTTCAAGGATTGCTCCTCGTTTTATCCACTTCTGTTTTTCTATATTTGTAGTAAGTGTCTGCATTGTTTTTAACATTTCTAAATCCAAAATCTCAGAGGGTTGTAATTCCTCACTCAAATGAAAAGTTTCTGTGGCTGAAGCTGCCTGCTTCGCAGCTGTATCAGCCCGTGCATTACCTTTTGAAATTCTGTCCTGTTGTTTCGTATGAGCTATGCATTTGCAAATAGCTACTTTTTTAGGTAACTGAATTGAATCTAACAAATCTGAAATAAATTGCGCATGATTGATCTGTTTACCAGTAGATGTGATCATTCCTTTATTTTTCCACTGCTGCGCAAAAACATGTACAGTAGAAAAAGCATACTGACTGTCAGTATAAATGTTCACTTTCTTACCTTTTGCTAAGGTGCATGCCCTTGTCAAGGCAATCAATTCTGCCGCTTGTGCAGATAAGTTGTGCGGTAAAGATTTTGCTTCTAAAGTTTCAGTATCAGAGATGACTGCATACCCCACTAGGTTCTGTCCTGTAGGACCCCTCCTGCATGAGCTGTCCACATAGTATGTCACCTCGGCATCATCCAAGGGAACATCCGTAAGGTCTTGTCTAGGTAATGTCTTTTGCTCAATCTCCTGCAAGCAGCAGTGTGGTTTGCCATCCACAGGGGTTGGGAGCAAGGTTGACGGATTCAAAGTTGTGCATCGTTCAATTGTCATATGAGGTTGGCTCAACAGTATGGTCATACAGGAAAGATGTCTATCCGGAGAAAGATATGCTACTTTTTCTTGCAATAAAATAATTGCAACTGCATGAGGCACTCTCAGTGTGAGAGGGTGGAATAGCACTACTGAGGCCGAAGCCTGCACTGCCATTGCAGCTGCAACTACTGCTTGTACACAGTGGGGCAGGGACCATGCCACTGGGTCTAACTGTGATGAATAGTAAGCTATGGGGCGTTGCTTGTCCCCATGTTGCTGTGTCAATACTGATGTCATATAACCCTGCTTACAGTCTACAGTTTGAATAAATTGCTTATGATAGTTTGGTAATCCTAAAACTAAGGATGATGCTATCAGTTGTTTCAGCTTGCAGAAAGCTGCTTCTGCTTCAGGTGTCCATTGTAATAAATCCTGTGCTGCCATCGGCTTTTTAAATATTAAATTGGCCAGTGGAGCAGATTCCAAAGCATAATTTGGTATCCAGCTCCGACAAAAATTAGTAGTTCCCAGGAAGGACATAATTTCCTTCTTGGTAGTTGGTCTAGGTGCTTGTAATATTGCTGTTTTTCTATCTTCATCTAATATTCTACCTTCCTTGGATATTACATATCCCAAGTACTTAACTTGTTTTCTCCAAAGTTGTAGCTTGTCTTTATTTACTTTGTGACCTTGAGTAGCTAAGAACTATAATAAAGCTATCATGTCCTCTTTGCATTCTTGCTGGGTGGTAGCTGCCAGCAGAATGTCGTCTACATAAAGTAAAATCTGACTAACTTTCGGTGGGATAAATCCCGCCAGGTTGCTTGCCATTTCCTGTGCAAATATTGTTGGACTTTCACAATATCCCTGTGGTAATCTTGTGTATGTATACCACTTTCCCTGAAATGTAAATGCAAACCAATATTGGCTGTCAGGGTGTATCGGTATCAAGAAAAATGCATTACTAATGTCTACCACAGAAAGATATTTTTGCTCTGGCTTTTAAATCATTCAGTAAGGTATGTGGATCTGGCACCGTTGGTGCCCTGGGTATAACTGCATTATTTACAGCTTGCAAATCTTGGACCATACGCCATTCCCCGTTTGCTTTCCTGACAGGAAATAAAGGTGTATTACATGGTGAATCAGGAGATTCTATTAAGACTCCTTCCTTAAGTAAGGCTGCTATTATAGGCTTGATTCCTATCTCTGCATCCTTTCTCAAGGGATACTGTCTTTTCTGGGGTCTAAATGCTGACTTTGGCGTAATAGTAACTGGTCCTGCTGTTCGTATAAGTCCTACATCTGATTTCCCTGCTGACCAGAGAATGTCTGGTATGCCTTGCAAGGCTTTTTCCTCTTCTTCTAATAAGAGTAACACTCAGCTATTCTCACTAGCCTGTGAGTGCACAGCTGGGTATGTCTGTGTAATCCAATTCAATTTCTGTTTCTGTACTCCTTGTTCGGAGAGCTCTAATTCTGTCTGCTTTTCCCACCTTGTGACTTTTTCACCCAAGTCTGCCCATTTCAAATTTTTATTCTTAGTTGAGCTCACATGTGGCAATCGATTAGATTTGTAAAGTGCTAAAAATTTCTGGGGCAATGAACAGCTTACTACACTGTTCCCCTCTGCATCCCAGTACAGATTTCGCAACACTAGTCTGTTTGCATGGTTCTGAAACAATTCCTGTTCATAATCTTCATCAGGTCCTGGTCTATTACAGTAATATAGAGTACAATGCAGCAAATGCTGTTTGTCAGTGTCGAGGGAGGGGGACTTACTGATGGCTACATTCATCAGTTCTTTGGTTACTGCCCCTGGACCAGTCATAACTAAGTCCTGGCTGTACCAATATGTTTCACCCTCCGGTTGCACTACAAAAGTATCCATTTGTAGCTGTGCTTCCATACCCTGCATGGTTGGAAGTACGGCTATGCCAAATATCTGCATTAAGTCTCTACCCAAAAGATTTACTGGGCATTTTGTAGAAACCACAATTTTACTTCTTTGGGTCATTCCTGAAACGGGGTCTGTTATTGCTATGTCATGGGAGAGTGGCTCCCGATACAGCTGTCCATTAGCTGCCTTCACTAGTATATAATCTGGTGATTCTGAATCTTCCGGTAACTTGGAAGGGTGTATCTGGGTCCGTGAAGCCCCTGAGTCACACAAAAATTTAACTTCCCTCCCCTCTACCAGAAGCGTCCCTTCCGGTTTCATGTCTGCTAAGTAAAGCTCTAAGCTCAATAGAGCCAAGTCCAAAATTTCATCTTCTTCTATGTCTGCAAATTCATGTACATCCTCTACCCCTTCTGTCACATCCTCTACTCCTGCTATCATATTTGCACTTGTCTCTTCCTGCTTATTTTCATTCAATGATTCCTGACTATCATATAGTCATTCCTCATCTTCCTTATTTTCTGTTGTCACCTTCTTGTTTAGCCTGCAATCCCTTGCTAAATGTCCCTTTTTCCCGCACTTAAAACATTCACCTTTTTTCTTTCTTTCTTCAAAATCTTCTGATCGCTTGTCAGATTGTTTATTTCCCTGGGTATTTTTCTTACCCTTTCTCCCAGTTTGCACTACAAATACTTCTGATCCATCTACTGCCGAAAATACTTGGTTTTCTTTTTCTTTTTACTATTAAAATGTCTTTCCTGCATGTCTAGCATATTCAAGTAATGGCTGTAATCTACTTGTTCGATGATCTACCATGTGCTTTGTAATAAAGCTGCTAATGGGAGTTATGCTACCCTTCAAGAATGCATTCTTTAACTGTTGTTCATATGAGGAATCTTGTGTCTGGTTTTCTGGTATCTGCATTCCGCAGTGATTATTAAAACACTCTTAACAGTCTAGCATAATATCTATCAACTGTTTCACCTTCCTGTTGAATGCATTGATTAATGCAAGTCCAATCAGCCCTAGGCTTCCACTTTTCAGAGATTCGGTCTGTCAGACCATTTACTCTGCCATCCAGTTCTGCATTCGTATGTGGGAGTGGTCTAAGTTGTGCATCACGAGGATTCCAGTCGCCACTGATCATGTGCCAATTTGGACCCACAATTTGTCTAACTACTTTTTCTTCTACTTCTCCATTCAAATGGTAACTTAATCTCATACCCTGTAAGTCCTCTAAAAATGTTCTAAAATTCACTTTTGGGTGGGGAATTCCCTCCGTGGCTTTCCGGATATCTTCCGGTGTCCACGGTCTATAAACTAAGAGTCGGATCCTGTCCTTCCTGAGGATTTGGTACTTCTATGAGTGGACATATCTCTTCTTCACTCATAGCCTGGGATTTTCTATTTATTTCACTTAACTCAATCTCCCTCCTCAAGTCTCGTGTTCAAGACCTTGTCTCGGTAGGATCCCTAACAAACGGTTGTGATTTTGCAGGAATAGCTGGGTATAGCGGAGGTGGATCAGCTTGCCCACTCGCTTCATATTCTGGTAACGGAAGTGGAGGGGACAAAGGAGGGGCTGTTGCTATTACCAGGTTATTGTCTTCTTTGTCTAAGAACATTGTCTTTGAATTCTTTATTCTCTGTTCCCTGCAATTTGCTTCCTCAAGCCACCTATGCGCCTGAGGGACTCCTAATTGTCTTTGCTTTTTTAGTTGACCTTTCGTGTCTATTTTTAATTGTCTGACAAGTTTCATAAGTGCAAGTTTATCTAAATTACCATCTAATTTATACTTATCAACCCATTTTGTGTAATACTTAACATTGTCGGCACACTGTGATTGCATATACTTCGCGTCTTCGGTTAGGGGCGGGTCTCGGGAACTTTTTGTGCACTGATTTCCCATTGCTGTCTTAGCTAAGCTGTAAATTGTTACGTAACCCTTTCTATCACGTGGTACCACAAAACCTATACCTTTTCACAGTTTATCTAGAATAACTGCCTACCTATTCTGTTTCCCTGATCTATGACAAAAACAGTAACCCCTTTTTCTGTCCCTGATCTGCACATGCAAATCTACCTGATTCTGTAATTAGTCCCTGATTTTGAAACAGAAATAAGGTAATTCCTCCTTACCTGACCCTCCGTGAGTTGATCCACTGGATCGTTGACTCATCCTCCAATCCCAGATCAGAAACAGTGGCTGGCCTCTTTCGAACGACAATTCAGTCGGAGGTCTTTCAAAACAGAAGAGACGATTTGGCCTCTTCTCCATACGGATGCATGCCACCGGGCCCAGTTCTGACCTAGGCCTAGAGCGAGAGGTACTTTCCGGTCCGAAGGACCAAACTGTCAAAGGAAAAAAATATACTTTAAAAATGATCAAAACACGGTAGGTTCAGGTTAAGGCACTTTAATCTTGCAGCAAGGAGACAAAAACGTGCTAATACAGAGTTTGTCTAACCAGAAACAGGAAATACTTTCATTTTTATACATTCTTAAACTGATTATGTCCTACCATGCTGATGTAACAGATTACCACCTTTTTCATCATCATCTGCTGACCATCTTTCCCATGAATTTCTGCTGATTTATCAATTTTTATGTGAAACTTCCTGAGGGAAAACAACATGGCCTTGATTACTCCCAGTTAAATACATGTTATGTTGTCATTCAAGATACTATGGCTAATTCAAGCACAATGCTAGCAGTTCATTTCTCTAATAATCCTTTGTCTACTTTATCTCTAAGTTACTATAGCTGCACAAGTTCCCATCTTTCGAACAGAGCTGTTTGTCTAAAATCATTACATTTATAAAATAAGGCATTGTTCATTCATTCGCTTCTGACCTAGCAGATAAACACCTGCTTCTCAAGTACATTTCCAAAAGGCATAAACATGAATATTGCTGTGCTAGCAATTACTAGGTCAGAGGGCAACTTGCAAGTTTCAGAAAGCATACTGCAGTTTTCAAAAAGCATCTTTTTCAGTCTCATATGAAACTCAATTTGTATAAAATACAGTGTATGAAAAATAGAATGAAAAGTGTATTAAAATACTTGGTTATTAATTGGCATTAAGCATACACACATTAATACATATTTTTCTAACAGCATAGTTAAAGATGTTATGATTTGCACTGGGTGTGATGAGGGTGAACCTAATTAGGAATAAGTATATTAGAGGGTCAGCCCAGGTTGGATGATTTGGTGACAAAACCAGAGAGGTGAGATTACTTTGGTTTGGACATGTGCTGAGTAGGGATGCTTGGTATATTGGGAAAAGGATGCTAAGGATGACGCTGCCAGGTAAGAGGAAAAGTGGAAGGCCTAAGTTAAGATTTATGGATGTGGTGAGTGCGGACATGCAGGTGGTTGGTGTGACAGAGAAAGATGCAGAGGACAGAAAGAAATGGAAACAAATGATCCGCTGTGGCGACCTCTAACTGGAACAGCCGGAAGAAGAAGAAGAAAAATGTAATGTTTGACTGATAGTGATTTGGAAGATTATAAGTAATGTATAATGTTTACAACTAAAATTTGTCACTGTGGTTTGTGATGTATAACTAAGATTATTTCAGAATGGTTTGTTTTCATTTATATAAATGTATGATTGTCTATGTCGTAAGTGATAATTTAATAAAGATGTTTCTTTCGTTTTATTAAAAAAAAAAAAAAAGGTCCCAGCACCAAGTCTCGAGGGACATCACTGCTCACTTTCATCCTTCTGATGAAGCACTTGCAACTCACATTGTAGTTTGCTATCCATCTTACCACATATTGGTCAATTTTTTAAGTATTTAGGTTTTGTAAGATACCAGTGAGGGGGAGTAGTGTCAAGAGACATTGATTAGGTCAAGATACATAGTGTGCACTGCATGGCCACCATCTACAGCCTCTAACCCTTTTGAAGATGTTTTACCAGGTTAAATAGGCCGTATGTACCCTTCACAAAACCAGAATGTTTGGGGTTAAGTCTGATAAGATTCTTAGTATCTCGGTTTATGAAACCATTTATTGTATGTTCCATGAGTTTGCAGATGAGGCTTGTAACACCGATGAGTCTGGAATTACCGGAGTTTGTTGTAAGGCCACCCTTATGAAGGGCCATTACCACTGCAGCTCAACACTCATGAGGGACAAACCAGTAGCTAAACATAGGTAAAGTGTGTTCGTCATTGTTTTATATATTTTTTTATTTATTTATTTGTCTTTGTATCTTGGTAAATGGTACAGAAAGTGCTGATCTGCATTTACTCTAATGATAAATGTTTCTAGCCACTGGTCATTGAGGGTGAGCACAAAAATTTTAAAAGTACAGCTAAATCCAAGTGCCTGTCACCTAGGATAAAATGTAAACATTCACCTCTGTGACATCAGCTAGCAAAGTAAACCGTCACCTCTGTGACATCAGCTAGCAAAAGCGTGAAGTGTGTCCATAGACTTTTTTAATGGATGCACAATGTGCATGCTCATTGATGCATCCATTAAAGTTTTTGGACATAGTTAGTATATCATTATGGTGATGCTACAAAGAGAGAGAGTAAATTTATTTAGGCCATTATTTAATAAGAAAGTTTACATGAGTTTTGTATTAAAAAAAATAATCTAAATGAAAATGAAGGATGAAAATGCATTGTGGTACTTGACTTGCCAACTGCCAGCATGCACATAAAATATGTCATATAGAGGTGTATAAGAATTCGCTATATTAAAAGTTCTCTACTTGTTTCAATGATATTTTCAGCTTTTCTTGACACCTGGCTGATCTATTAGCTTGCTGGTTTCACCAACCCGTGTTCTAGGATGTTGATAGGGAAGTAAAATGATAATGGCTCTGTTGGTGTTAGATATTTAAATATCTTTACTGGCCAGAAAGTGTGGTTTAATGTATGGCTCCCTGGACAACAGTGGATGCATGCTTCTACCACTGATGCTTCTCAACGTCTCAGCTAGAGTGCCTTGCACTGTTTGACGTGTGGGCTTGCAGCACCCACCCCCATTGCATAATGCAGGAACTTCATTTCAGGATCTTTGCCAAATACTATTCAGACTGTAATTTGAGTTTCCTCATCACAATGGGCAGCTCTCTACCATTGCTACCATTTCTCCTTGGCTAGCTCATATAAAACCCTGGGCTACTAGTTTAACTCAGCCCATCTGGGTCATAGTATAGGCCAAAACCTCTACCATGAAGAGCAGACTTAGAAGGATTTTAAAGATTGCTTAGGATTTCAGACCAAAACACATGGCTGTTGCAGTTATGAAAGTTTTTACCTGTAGCTGGCAGTTTTGCAGGGTTAACTGGTATGTGATTTTGAGGGGATGGAGAAGGCAGTCACAGTCATTTTCCACATCTAGCCATATTGGTGATGATTTTATATATGTACATTTGTTTACCAAGGTAGTGCAGTGATCAGTATTGACCAATTTCAGGCTCAGCTTGGGTGAAATACAAAATATTTCACCACAAAAAAATACAAAAATGTAAGCAATAACAGAATAGTTCAGACTAATTATGATAGAAATGCTGAATATATACATTTCAGTGAACAAGTACAGTGTAATGTACAGTTAAGCAGAGTATAACTAAGCAACAACCAATGATTGGGTGTGGGTATATTGAGGATTTACCCGTGGTTGGTGTGGTTTGATCATGATGGCAAAGCCTTAAGTGATTAAACAAATCCAACTGTGGGTTAATCCTCATATACCCACATTCATGGGTCTGTTGTTGCTATTATACAATGACATTATTTGAGAAAGAAATTGCTTACACAAAGACATTAAATGACACTGTGGTGTTTTTCCACATTGTTCCGTGTTTGTTGATGTACTGCACATGCATATTGGAGTTGGGTTCCCGCACTTCCACAGTACAACAGTGCTGTGGAAAATGAGCAGTGGAGAAAGGAGGATCTCTGTTGCCTTTTTTTCCCCTTAATTATAAAATATGGATAGTTTAGAGGTAAAAGGGACACTGGAAAGAAATACAAGGAAAATCAAGTACTTTAGTTTTGGAGAATGTACCTGATTTTCCTTGTATTTGTTCTGCCCTCCGAAAGTACCTCTCAACCTGTTGGCTCAAGAAATGTGGGCAAAGCATTAAATAAAGGGGGGAACAAAGGCCCAAAATGGGGACTGATAGTAAATGCTGCTGTTAATTTAGAAAGCGAATAACAAGATTTGTGTTTTTGAGTATTGTCTGAAGGGTATGAAATTTGAAACTAAAATGTTGTGTCTTTCAGCTTATCCCGGTTAGGGGTCGCCACAGCGGAATTCCAGTCTGCTAATATTTGGTAGTGGATTTTTACGTGCCGAGTTACCAGCCCTGATGCCCAACCTTCAACGAAGGCACAGCCATTCACGCATGCCTCCACACAGAAGACGCTCTAGCTGAGAATCGAACGCAACAATGTCTTGCTGTGAGGTGACAACGCTACTGCAGCACCACTACTGCGGGTAAATTTGAATCTAAAATGAGTATCATTATTTAATGACTTCATTCCTCAGTGATTTATCAGAAAACAACAAATTCTATGAGGAATAGATAAAAAATATGAGACAAAAATTTGGACAGTTGAGATGTATGCCTCAGTACCATATACTAATATAAGAAAGTTTGGTTGCTCAATGGTGCTTCAGTGACCAGTCTCTTCTGTCTTGGTATATGCTCGATTTAGAACAGGCAAGTTGAGTGGGCTGACCAATGAGCATGCACTTTTTAAAATAATAATGAGCCATCATTGTATAATGTACAATATCTACATCACTTTCTAAAGTGGATCAATCTTCAGTCAATCTTTTTTTTTTCAAAACAGGTTTATTGTTTTAACATATAAGAGAAATATCATAACAATTTTATACAAGTAATTAAAAATAGGTATTATTATAATATTCAACAAAACAACTAAAGTATTTACAAAGACATCCACTACAATCAGATCAATTAATTAAACTAAAATACCGTGCTATTGAAATTAGAATTTTTTTAACAAATTTTGTAAATTATCCCATACAATATAATATGATGTTTTTCTAGTTGTTCTCATTCTAATTGTGCTTATTTCCATATGGCACATTATATTCATAACATTTTTAAATTCATTGAACGAAGGAGGTGTATCTGAAATCCAATTTCTAGTTATTATTTTCCTGGCCACTGCTAGGATAGACCATAACAAGGGAAGCTTAATCTTTTAACACATTGAGGTACAGGTGTGTTGAATAATATAAGAGACTTAGAAATAATGAAATTATCTGTAAAAGAGCCTGCAAAATTCATTAATTGACTTCCAGTATTCTTTCAACTTCATACAGTCATAAAACATATGAGCCCAGTCAGCATTAATTTCTACATTACATCTCTTACATAGATTATCTTTATTATTTATTTTATTCATCATCAAAGGTGTACAAAAAGATCTATGTAAATATTTCCATGTATAAAGTCTCCAGACAATGGAAGATGTAGTTCTATAAGCAGATTCCAATATATATTGTTTATCTTGTTGAGTTGGTGGGTCCCCATTAATAGAGGTGAAATAATTCCAGTATGAATCTACACTGTAAAAAGTTTCTTGTCTGATAATTTTATGTATATATGAAAGTTTACCTTTATCAGAAACTTTATGCTGTAAATTTAATATCAAGTAATCAATCAGTTTTGTAATAGATTCTTTAACTGTTATAGACATTAGATCTATTCTATCAATGAGATGTTGTCTAAAGATCTGAACCTCTAACCAGCAAGTTTCTCTTAGATCAAATTCTTGTTTTAAGAAATCTAGATTTTTAACTTTATTATCAGATATCAGCTGATACCAGTGCTTTAGATCATTATCTATAGCTAAATGAGCTCCTTCAGAAGTAGATGACATAAGCATACCCTGAGTATACATTATAGGAATACAATAAAATTCCATTCCCTATACTTAGGGTGCATGAATATAAAGTTACGATAACTAATAATAATATTTAATGGGTAACAAACCATATGTTTAGGTGTAATAGGTGAAGTACAAAATTCCTTTAGGAACCACAACATGGAGTTATTTACAATCATATTTTTATGTGTTAAGGAGATTTTCATGAAGTGCATACTAATTAGCTCCCAATAATCTTTCCATTTTGCGATATATGACTGATCTATTAATAAAGTAATAACTTTTATAATAGAAGAGATAATATATAAATTAAAGTCTAAAAATTATTATAAATCATATTGCATAGTTATGCAAATTCTCAGAAACACTTGCATTATTAAAAAAAAAAAGCCATCACACACATACACACAGACACACATACATACACACACACACACACACACATATATATATATATATATATATATATATATATATATATATATATATATCTGATCTCACTGAGTTATGTCCTTGTTGAGCACTATCCTACTTGCTGTCCCTAGAATAAATCTGTCTGCTTTATAGAAAATAATGCACAAACATTTTAGTAACCAGATTTTACAATCATTCTAACCTACTGCTTTAAAATATATCACATGACATTTCTTCCAGAATAGAATTATAAAATTGTTTATGCTTGTCAATCAGATGAATTAAATGAATTATAATAAAGTATATGTTTGGAACAGAAGTTTTTAACACAGATTATTATGCTGCTGTTAAGTAGATTTTCAAAAACATTTAAATAAATGTTTCATTTTCTATGCCTTCTAAAATAAGACATTTACTTACTACAAGAAACTACATCATTTAAACTCATTATAACTGACATTTTATGAATAGAGTATTTTCCTGAATCTGTGGTGTGTCAGTATGATAACTAGGTCAGAGGTTATACTAACTGCTTTCAGTTTCTCTGTGAGAATTCTGTGAGTTGAAGCTTTTGAAGTAGTTCATGGACACTGTGCATGAGACAGCCCACATCCCAGATTGTCTCCCTTAACATTTTGGCGGGAAAAATCTTCAGTCATCTTGAGAGAAGAGAATAGACAATCCAATAGTGAAATTCCTACTACCACTCAAAGTAAGCCTTTGAGTATCTTGTATAGAGAACAAACAAATGAAAATTCAAGTGGTAGCTGTTGTAAATGAAAGAAAGCTGTTACATTTATTTAATTTGAATTTTAATACATAAATAGTGAGTGAGATTTTACTCCAAGATTTGAAGTAGGTTACCTTGGTTTGTGACTTCTGAGAGGAACAATATATGTTAGCAGAGTTCATTTATTTGAGATTTCCTCCATGAAAATATGGATTCATTTGAACAGAGTATTTTTTTAAACACCTTTGTAGTTTTTTTTTTAAAAACACCTTCATTGAATTATCACTTGTGACATAGGCAAATTTACATTGATACAAGACTAATCAAACTGTATTAAGTTAACATTAGCAAACATTATACTCCACATATATTGCTATATATCATATAACCTAAGCAACATTACATAAATTATTCAATTCCTGCCCCCTTTTTTAAACAAGAAACATCTTTATTAAACCATCACTTATGACATAAGCAATCATACATTTATATAAATGAAAACAAACCACAACGATACAATCCTAGTTGTAGCATTTTACCTCACAAATCGTACTGATGCATACCCAGTTGCAAACATTATACAACATTTGTAATCTACCCAATGATTTTCAGTCAACCATTGTATAGCTCATTTAAATCCTGCCTTCTTTTAAACCTCATTCCTCCCCTGTATGCATTAGTCCCAGAATTGCCATTTTATTCCTATGTAGTTTACTCCTACTTTTTTCTAAAGATCTCAATTCCAGTTGTTTTATCTCTGTTACTATATTCGCTACTTCTAATATAGTTGGTTTAGATTTCTGAAAAATTATACAACGTCTTCTGTTGGTTTTTTGCTGTTGCTTGCATTTGCATGTAACCATGACAAAATATATTTAACTATTTATTGTGATCAACTAGTCTTATTACTGTATTGTACTAAGTACAATAAATACACGGAGACAACTGCTTCAGGTAATACGCTTTCTATTACATTTTTCTTTTGGATCTACAAGCATGCAACACAGATGCTGTCAGCTCTGTATGGCAAATTCCCAAAGCTTGTTTACTATTAAACTCATAGTTTTTCTCAGAGTTTGATGTATAACGGTTCGTTCTTTGTGTAACAGTTTTCCTTTGTTCCCCTGTTCTTGGTTCTTTGTACTTTGATGATCCAGGGAAACTCAGTCTTGCATTATCTGAAGCGTGGTGTTCCAGCACTATCTGAAACTTGATGTTACATCTCTTTACTTCGTTGATGTCCTTCCAGCTGCCATCTGTGCAGTTATTTTTACAGACTTTGTTTTTTAATAACATACTCCTTTACATGGATGCCAATATCTAAGCTATGCCAGCACACTTACTACTACTTTTCTACATTTTATACTATGTCTGAATTAACCCTTTATATTTCATATAATTTTTGCAGCTTTTTATTCAAGCTAATAATCATGTTAACAACAGTTTAAATGGAGACAGAATACTATTTTCTTTCAGTTCCCCATTATTTTATTATTTTGAGGAATGGGCTAAACTTCAGTTAAAGAAAAGACTGCATTTGTTTCATCAGCATCGCTATTTAAAGCATTTACCACTTTGCTCATATTTACAATCATAACTTGTTGAGTTATTGCAACTCTTGTAACCTGCAGCATATAAAACAATTCCAAGCTGTCATTATTATTACCCCTAAAACTATTAACCCAGGGTGTATTAACCAATTTAGCAATTTGGTTCCAGATGATGACCATCCTCTGAATATGTCCCACCAATTATGGGCAGTGTCAGCTTTTGTTTTTGTCTTTTACTAATAACACTGGGTTATTTAAAACGACACATACAAACTGCGGTGCCACTTTAACAGACATTTTGAAATTTGAAGGCAATATTGTTCATTTACATGACATTTTGTTCGGTTTACAAATTTAGATACATTAGTATTAAATTGTAATCTGACTATCAAAGATACATGTAATGACTTACTTTCCTTGTGGTTGTAAATGTACAATCTGTGAGATATCTTGTTCTACTAGTTTTTATACCAAGCTCTTAAACCTGCATTTGGTATTTTTTTTAAACATGGACATGTAATATTGAAGTGCAGTATTGTTTTGTTTTTTACAATTTGATCTGTATGAAGTACTGGCCTGTTACTCAAAATGGTAAGTATTTTAACCCATGGTCCTTTATTTGTATTACTGGTGTTGTTTATACAAATAAACAGAGTATTGGGAGAAATTATACCCTTTTCTTCCCCTGTTGAGTTTATTCTAATTTTTGTTATTGTCTACATACTGACATTTTTACACGATGTCTTCTCTTGTTAGATCTGTTACATTTTTGAGGTAATGTACAGCATCTAATAGAGAGAGAGCTGTTTATTGAAATGTTTCAGTCTTTGATTCTTTTCTCTACGTTTATGTATGCCTGACCTTGTTTAGCTAACCATGCTGTTTGTGTTAAATGTTATTCTCCCAAAGGTACATGCTGCATACTTTTTACAACTGAAATTGTAGTGTTTTATTTTGTGTAGCATTTTTT